>NW_016803416.1:2336017-2403184 GCF_001698545.2 Rhinopithecus bieti
GGGGGGGGCGGTCCTGGGAAGCCGTGTGGACTACATCTCCCAGGAGGCCGTGCGCTGAGATAGGTTCGGTGCTAAGAGTAGGGACCCGTGATTGAGCCCTTCCCTGTCCATTACAAGGGGGGGTTGGCACGTAGCAGGTGTGGTGAGGTGGGCAGGTGCCGGTCAGCAGTGTGATGAGCTCCCCCGTGCTCGTCCACTGGCCTCTGCCGCAGGTACCGCCCCCTGGCCTCCTGAACCACCATTTAGTAGGGAGAGCAGAACCACTCTCCGCCTCTGGTTCTCCACCTGGGCCAAAGAGCGCTGCCCAGGCTGAGGTTGAAACTTGTTCCTTCGCACCCTGGTTTTGTGGGGGAATTCCGCCGGTTGATACAGCTGTCTTCTGATCCTGCGGGGTGGTTCTGGTGGCTAAATACTTGGCATGGGGGTGTAGGGGAGGAGGAGTGGCTTAAACCCCAATAGACAACATCCCCAAGGGGTTGTTAGGAACAAAATCGGAACCAGGATTGTACCAGAGGAGGTCAGATGAAAGCCTGCCTGGCTTCCAGGATAGGAAGCTTTCAATTTGGCTAGCCTTGGAGCCTGTTGACAGCCTGTGATAGGGCCTAATAATTAACAGTGCCTGAGAATCAGGTTCCTTCAACTTATGAAAACTGCGTCCTAGCTGTAGGTGCTGAGGATGCTATAAGCAGACAGGATAAGGGGAATCACGTGGATAGCAATACAATTCGACAGCTGGTAAAAATTAAGTTTCTAAACATTTTTTCCTGCATATGAAAATACGGATACAGTTGTGGTTGTAAAGGGTAATGGAATAGCCTCAGGAATAAATCTGGCTCAAGACTGGATTGACTTTTAAAGGCCTTCAGTTTGGAAATGCATTTGGTACCACATCCACCCAGTCACCCATATGTAATGTTAATCTCTGTAAAATAAGGAAGTGCAAAAATCGGATTCTTCCCATGATGACTACTTAGACATTTTTGTCTGTCTTGGTCATTAGCAAAAAATATATATATATATATCTCAAAACAATTCTGTTTCTGAGTGTATACATGCACAGCTGTTGTTCTGGTCACTAATTACATGCCTAGTCCTCCTATTGGGTAATATAATAATAATAATAATAATATGTGTATAGGTCCATTAAAAAATACCTGCGTATAACCATTAAATGCTCTTGTTGATACTTTAATTCTGAGTCCATGGAGCCGTGTAGAAGTCAAAGCTAAGCCTCCCTTTTAGGTACAGTAGAGAGAGACCCATTCAGTGAGACGTAATTTCCATGAGAAAAATAATTTTCCAACCTTATACACAGCCAAGCATTCTAAAACCTGGAAAGAACTGAAATCCAAGTGCTTACCTACTTATGTGTATAAAATCACCAAAGCATTAAGTATTTTCTTAGATTGAATGAATATGAAAGAAAACCATAGGACAGGTAGTGTCAATGGTTCTCAACTTTGGCTGTGCATTAGCCTTTTATAAATATTCCTAAGCTTTATCTTAGTCTCACAGAATCAGGGCTTATGCGGGTTTGGGTAGAGACACTTAGGTTTTAAAAACCTAGAGGTGATTCCAGTCTTCATTGAGGATGAAAACCATTGGTCTGTTTCCAAGCTTTTAAATATCTGGATGATATTAAAATATAAAAGTCACTGAAATCTGTTGTTAATTTTAAAACTTCATCTTAGCTCAAGTCTTTAATATTTTTCCCAGTGATGTGCATTCTAGACGAGTTTTATTTTTAGTATAAATAAAATGTGAAGGAGATGTTAGTTTCAGCCATATGAAATAGCCAATGTTTGAACATTTTTAAAACCTACAAATAGAGCAGTTTCATGTGGTTCTGCCTAATAAGGGATAAACAATAGTTGTGCAGAGGTTTTCAATTCTGGCTGAATATTAGAATCACCTGGGAAGTGCTAAAAAAAAAAATTACATTTGTCACTAGAATGTTTGAAAGAAAAAGACACAAAATACCAACTCTTGGCCAGATTGTGAAGCAGTAAAGACTCATATATTGCTGATGGTGTGCAAATTCACAAAACCACTTTGGAAAACCATCTGAAACATTGAGCTGAATATATGCTTATGCTGTGACCCAGTAGTTCTACTCCTAGGTTTACACCAAACAAATATGCATACACATGTTCTCCAAAAGACATGTGCAAGAATGTTTGTGGCTGCATTATTTTAATGTTTCCCAAATGGAAAACAACTCAAATATTTATCAACAACAGATTGGAGAGATGAACTGTGGTATAAACAAGTAATTCTATATAGCAGGGGTCAACAAACTAAGACCAATGAGCCAAATATGGCTCACCATTTATTTTTTATGGCTCACCAGCTAAGTATGATTTTATGTTTTAAATGGTTGGAAAATACAAAAAGGTATACTTTTCAAAACCTGGAAATTATGTAGTCATACTTACATAATATCCTCAATTTTGCCTCTTGTCCTACAAAGCCTCAAATATTTCCTACCTGATCCTTTGCAGGGAAAAAAAGCTTTCCAAACCCTCTTATAAAGTAATGAGAGTGAAGGAATTACAATTGTATACAACAACATGATGAGCCACATATATTAATCGATTGTTGTTAACAGATTATCCCAATGTTTAGTGGTTTATAATAATACCCATGTATTACTTCAGTTTCTGTGGGTCAGTAATTTGGGCACAGCTTAGCTTTTGCTTTAGTATCTTTCACAGACTGCAATCATGTATTGTTTAAATGACTTATTTTTTTTTTTTTTTTTTTATCAGCAGCCAAGTACAGTTCCTAACAGTTACACCCAATTTTAGTAAGGGGCAAAGTCCAGACCTCATCCCATACCTCTCATAAGCCAAATTCTGTGTTCATTATGATGCTATTATTTGTTCCTTATAGTATGTAAGCACTTCGAGTGCTGGAACTGAGTCTTATGCTTCATATCTTCCAGATTCTTGGTCACAATTGTGGTTACATAGTAAGTATTCAATAAATCATTTATTACTACTATTGTTATTATTTTTTATCATTGTTATAAGTAGCGTTTGTTGGGAAATTACAAGTGCCAAGCTCTGTCTAAGCACCTGACATACATCCTCTCCTTTAATCACTACAATATTGTCAGATATCACTATTTTCCAGATGAGGAAATTGAGGCTCAGTGAGTTTAAGTAATTTGCCCCATGTCTCCAAAACATGAATTGTAGTAAGGGGATTGAGGTCTACCTAAGTGTAGAACTTTGTGATATTACTCCATATAGATTTCAATACTGATTACATGATCACAAATCTGAATTCATAAGCACTTGGCCAAATAGGAATTGTCATTACTAATAAAATGAAGGGTTTAAAATATTTTAATATCAGAAATTGTGATATTTAGAATGATTCAAAAATTTCTGAATATATCAGAGAGCACAGAAAGGGAGGGAAAAGCCCATTACCTTATAGTGAATTAAATTAAAAAAGAAATATTGAGATGAGGCTACAGATTTCACTGGATTCTAAGATTTAAAGTAGTACATATAAGTACTTTACTGTATTTGTTTTTCTAACTAGGTTGCTGTATTTACAAGCCTCTACAGAAAAGATTCATGAATCTCAAAAAGTAAATAGATTATGTTTCTATTCTGTTCAGGGAGATCTTCTAAACCTAACCAAAAGGATTCAAACCCTAAAGACTAAAGTTTTTACAGGAAGGAACTGAGAGGAAAAAAAATTTTTTTGTAATTAAGATAAAAAATAATAACTCTAATCCTTGAGTCATGAAAAAAGTGCCAACCATTCAAGTTATATCAGGCTTCCATTGGAGGAAGTAAGCATATTTCAGGGAACATGATTTAAGCAAAAGCCTCATTGTTTTTGCTTAAATCACATTGTGTACAATTGAATCACATTGTGTGTTATCTGTATATTGATAAGTTGGTGATATTCTATAGCATCATTCTTCTAAACTATACTTTCAAAATCGGACTTAAATTATGTGTCCAAAATTTGAGCAGAATCTATCTACCTTTGTATTAACTGGTTATCTGAATATTTGGCTTCCATACTCAAGCTTCATAGACATACAGAGCTAGATTGTAATCCTGACTCTCATTTACTCGATGTTGGTTATTAGCAAAGTTCTTTGACATTTCTGTGCCTTGGTTTTCCCACGTGTATCATAATACTCTTAATTGTGTAATGTATGTGTTACCTAGCTCGCAGTTTGGTGCTCAGCAGTGACTGAGAGGGTATATACAGTGTTGTGAGCTGTCCTGGCATATAATGGACACCCAATAAGTGTTTGTTCTTTTCATCATCCATGGAAGCCTGAGAGGCCATTCCCAAAGAACATGGATATAATTCAGTTAAGCAGTAACAAGGGCCTCAGGATACTTGCCAGGTGTGGAGTAAGTCTGCCCAGTTTGACTTGTAGTTAAGTCACAGAATGAACTTAACTTGATCAATGCAGAGCCTCCTCTGACAGGCAGGAAAACATGGCTGTACCATGGAAGAGCAGTGTCCTGGATCCTTGTCCCTTTTTGAATAGGTTTTGTTGATAGAAAAGAGTGTGGGGTTATTGTGGGCTGTAGTGGCTGACTGCATATGATCTTTCTGTGTTCTGAATTTCCTACCCTGAAGTATTAGGTTGGTGCAAAAATAATTGCACTTTTTGCCTTTTTTTAATGATAAAAACCACAATTACTTGTACACCAACCTAATAAATTTGCAGCAACTCTTCTGAGCAGAGTTGTCCCTACTTCCCCAACCAGGGGAAATTGTAAACTGTGTGTAAAAGCATAGGAATGGCCATCTGGAATTACTTGTCATCAGTACACATCAGCACAAGAGAACACTAGAAAAGATGCAATTTATTTTCACAACTGAACTATTCTATGCCAGGTGGTTAAAAACTTAAGGTGTGATGGGCTCCCTTTTACCACTACTTCCAAAATGACCAGAAATCTTTACTAGGCAGAGATGCTAAAGCTGACCGCTTACTGTAGTTATTTCACGAGTCCTTTCCCTTCCCTTCTGTTCCTCTGTTAATAATTATCTAATATACTTTATATTTTTAACCATTATATAGGGTACAATAAGCCTTCACATACATTATTGCATTTTATCTTTACAATGGCTGTGAGTGGATAGTATTTACTTCATTTTAGAGGCATGAAACAGAGGCAGGGCAAGGATAGATGATGAGCCCAAATTTATACACCCAGACAGAGCCTGAATTCAACACTTGAGACTTCCACATTCAGTACTTTTTTCATTCCATCTCAATGCACTTTCTCATCAGGTGTAAAAGTGCAACTTACTCTATTGGCTTCCAAAAATACATTGAAATGCACTCTGACATGAACAATCTCATTTGATACCAGACATGTCAACAAAATCCCACCTTAATTGTGCAAAAGAACTCTCTAAGAGTGAAACTTTTCTTGAATGAGCTTCAAGTACAGTGATCTTAATGGAAGAATTTAGCTGGAAGATATTCATCTTCAGTACTCTTCAAGTCTAAGCTACGGTTTTGTCTCACTAAGACCATTTCAGCAGTTTACTAATTAGTCTCTCTGCCATACAGTTCTTCCCCAGTGCAGCTTTTCTCCACTAGCAAACAGAAAGGTATGACCCAAATCTAATCATCTCGCTCCAATTTGAAGTCATTTGATTGCATCCCTTTGCTCTTTGGTTAAAGTCTATAAACCCTAGCAAAGTTTTTCTTAGGCTCCCTTTCTGGGTTAGTTTTCTCCACAACACTCATATAAGTTTGTGGGAATATATTTATTATTTTCATTTAAATAGCGTCAGTACCCCCATTGATTCCATGGGATTAAGAATGGACTCTGATTTTGCTCTCCTTTGATCTTCCAAACACTAGCATTGTATCTGGCCCACAAACTTAATATATGTATTTTGTGTCTATAAGAACTGTCTGACTGAAGGAGCAAATGAGTAAACTACTTAATCATAAATGTGTTTATTTTTCCCAATTAAACTGTAAGTTAATATTTTGTTTTTGTTTGTGTTAATGTTTTATACTCTTATAAGTAGTCTTTTTTTTTCTAACCTAGAATCTGTTCAGAAAGGACTTAGAGGCAAGTTACTCTAAGTCCTATCATTTCACACTTGAGGCAGAAAACGAAAAATGTTTGCCAGAGTCACATCGTAGCAGAACAATGTCTAGAACCCAGGTTCAGGCTAAGGTTCTTCGTTGGTGGTTTGATTTTGTTTTGTTTTGGAGGGTGTGGTGGGGAGAGATTTCCGTTGCTCTGGGCTCAGTTTGGCTTGGTGGCTGAACTTTCAGTCAAGGAGGCTGGGGCAGCTTTGCTTCTCAGTGCAGGTTTTTGAGTAAGCTGGAGAGCTCTGCCCCAGGCTAAAGGGGCAACAGCTAATGGCAGAGGAGCAAGAGAGAAAAATGAAATGTGCAAGGCTTTTAAGGCCTGCCTCAGAACTGTAGCACTTTCACTTCTCTTACATCACTTGTTGAATCAAGTCATGTGGCCAATCCAAAAGTCAAGGTGTATTAGTTCATTCTCACGCTGCTAATAAAGACATACCGGAGACTGGGAAATTTATAAAGGAAAGAGGCTGGACCAAAACTTAAAGAACCTTTTCTTTTAGGAGACCATATGTTTTCTTGTTCTCCCTGTGGGAGAATAAAAAACCCACATGTTGTGGTGTTGCACAAGGGAAGAATGGAGTTGGGCTTTTGTGGGTAGAGATGAGAAAAGTCCATCCGTTGTCAGAAAGTAACAGTCTGGGGAATTCATGCAGTCAGAGCAAGACGAAAGGCTCTGCAGGTGCTGATGACAGATTACTGTCCTCATAAACCTGAAGGCATGATCTAGGGCTCAATCCTAATGTCTGAAAACTCAAAGTAGAAGAAAAATGAGACTTAGGAGATAATTTAGATCACAGCTGGGAGAGAAAGGACGCAGCACACCCAAGATGTGCCTTGTGAGATAAGGCAAGCATCAGCATGGTGCAGCCCTGGGTTTCACCTTTGACTGGCCTTTTCTGGCCTGTGATAACTTTTAGTGAAAAATGTGGCATCAAAAGGTATTTCTGCAAGGTCCAGTTTTATTCAGGGATCCTAAAAGCTGGAAATGTGAACCTTGTGGTGCTAGGGAAAATTATTGGCTAATTTTTGCCCCACAGTTTTCAACGCTAATGGAGTAGTATCTGTTAGGTGTCTTAGGTTATGTGGTGGTTCATTTGTTAAGGTCATTTCTGCCTTCCTTGGAGAACCCTTCTATGGATGCTTAGAGGTTCCTTATCCTCTTCCTCTGGGCTTGTCTCAAAACAACAACAACAACAACAACAACAACAATAGGCCGGGCGCAGTGGCTCACACCTGTAATCCCAGCACTTTGGGAGGCCGAGGTGGGTGGATCACAATGTCAGGAGACAGAGACCATCTTGACCAACATGGTGAAGCCTCATCTCTACTAAAATATAAAAAATTAGCTAGGCATGGTGGCACCAACCTGTAGTCCCAGCTACTTAGGAGGCTGAGGCAGGGGAATCACTTGAACCAGGAGGCGGAGGTTGCAGTGAGCCGAGATCACACCACTCCCCTCCAGCCTGGGTGACAGGGTGAGACTCTGTCTCAAAAAAAAAATAATAAATATATAAATAAATAAAATAAAATGAAAACAATAACAAACACAAAAAGCCTCCCCGAAGCTGTGGTTTCTTATGGATGCTGCCTTACATGTGCTGGATATATTAATTGATACCACACAGTGATAGAGTAGAAATACCCTGGAAACATAGATGAGAGTTTAAAATCTGTCTCTTCACAAACCAGCTGGGTGAACTAAAGCAAAAGGATTAACATCTCTGGCCTTGGTTTTCTTATGTATAAAATGGACGATATCCCTCATCAGGTCTTTTTGAGGACAAGTTATCTATCTATCCAACAAATTATCCCCAAACTTAGTGGCTGTGGTAGTTCATTTGTGATGTCAACTTGACTGGATTAAGAGATGCACAGATAGCTGCTAAAGCATTATTTATTATCAGGCCTTCAGTAGACACTGAACCTGTCCATCATCTGCTGAAAGGGAAACCCAGGTGATTTGGGATTTGATTCGAATGATTGGGTTGCCCCAGGTGTGTCTGTGAGGGTGTTTCCAGAAGGGATTGGCATGTGAGCCTGTGGACTGAGCGGGAAAGATCTGTGGGTGGGCACCAATCAATCAGTGGGGTGTCTGGATAGAACAAAAAGGTATAGGAAGGGCTAATTCACTTGCTTCTAGAGCTGTCCTTAGAGCTGCCCTCTCTTCTCCTCTTGCCCTTGAACATTTGAACTCCATGTTCTCCAGCTGTTGGACTCCAGGACTTATACCAGTGGACCCATGGGCTCTCCAGCCTTTGGCTTTGGACTGAGAATTACATCATCAGCCTCCCTGGCTCTGAGGCCTTCAGACTGGGACTAAGCCGCATTACCAGCTTTCCTGGTTCTTTGGCTCACAGATGGCCTATCGTGACTTCTCAGCCTCCATAATCTAGTAAACCAATCTTCTAACAAATTTCTTAATTTATTTCCCTCTCTCTCTGCACATATATATATATATGTGTGTGTGTGTGTGTGTGTGTGTGTGTGTGTGTGTGTGTGTGTCTGTGTGTGTGTGTGTGTATTTTGGTTATTTTAAAATGTACAATGAATTATTGTTGACTGTAGTCACCTCTATGTATATGTATAAATATATATATATACACACACACATACAGAGAGAGATGAAAAGAAATATATATATCCTATCATTTCTGTCTCTCTGGAGAACTCTGACTGAAACAGTGGCTTAAAATAAACATTTATCATCTCACACAATTTCTGTGGCTCAAAGAGTCTGCGAGCAGCTTAGCTGGGTGGTTCTAGCTCAGTGTCTTTCATAAGGTCACAGTCAAGATGTCTTCCAGGGCTGAATTCATCTGAAGGCTTGGCTGGGGCTGGAGGATCTGCTCCAAGGTGGCTCTCTCACGCACTTGGAAAGTTAGTGCTGGTTGTTAGCAGGAGGGCTCAGTGCCCCCACAACATGGACCTCTTCATGGAATGGCTGACTTGTCCTCATAGAGGGACAGTTGGCTTGCCCCAGAGAGGGTGACCCAAAGAGGGCAAGAAGGAAGCTGCAGTACCTTTTATGACCTGGTCTTGGAAATCATGCATTGTCACCTCCAGCTATTCTGCTTGCTACAAGCAAGCCACCAAGTCCAGCCCTCAAGGGAATGGGAATTAAGTTCCACTTTTTAAAAGAAAATTTCTGTGGGTACATAGTAGGTGTTTATTTTCATGGAGTACATGTGATATTTTGATACAGGCATGCAATGCATAATAATCATAGGAAGATAACTGGGGTATCCATCACATCAAGCATTCATCATTTCTTTGTGTTACAAACAGTCTAGTAATACTTTTAGTTATTTTAAAATGTACAACATTATTGTTGACTGTAGTCACCCTGTTGTGCTATCAAATAATAGATCCTATTCATTCTAACTATATTTTTGTACCCATTAACCATCCACACTTTCCCCTCCTCATCTCACTACCCTTTCCATGCTCTAGTAGCCATCATTCTACTCTATTTCCATGAGTTCAATTGTTTTAATATTTAGTTCCCACAAATATGTAGGAACATGAGATGTTTGTCTTTCTGTGCCTGGTTTATTTCACTTAACATAATATTCTCCAGTTCCATCCATGTTGTTGCAAATGACAAGAACTCATTCTTTTTTTGTGGCTGAAGAGTACTCCATTGTATGTATGTACCACATATTCTTTATCCATTCAACTGTTGCTGGATAGACACTTCTAAATCTTGGCTATTGCTAATAGTGCTGGAATAAACATGAGAGTGCAGATATCTCTTCATTTTTTGGTTTCCTTTCATTTGGATATACACCTAGCAATGAGATTGCTAGTTTATATGGTAGTTCTATTTTTAGTGTTTTTAGGAACTACCATACTGTTCTTCATAGTGGCTGATTTACATTCCCATCAACAGTGGAGAGAGTTCACCTTTCTCTACATCCTTGTCAGCATTTATTATTCCCTTTATTTTGGGTAAAAGCCATTTTAACTGGGGTGAGATGATATCTTATTATAGTTTTGATTTGCATTTCTGTGATGATCATGATATTGAGCACCTTTTCATATACTTATTTGCCATTTGCATGTCTTCTTTTGAAAAATGTCTATTCAGATCTAAACACAGATCTTTTGCCTGTGTTTTAATTGGATTATAAGATTTTTCCTACAAATTTGTTTGAGCTCCTTATATATTCTGGCTATCAATCTCTTGTCATACAGATAATATGCAAATATTTTCTCACATTCTGTGGGTTTTCTCTTCACTTTCTTGATTATTTCCTTTGCTGTGTAGAAGCTTTTTGACTTGATATGATGTCACTTGTCCATGTTGTTTTGGTTGCTGAGGCTTCACTTTTTGAAGAGGGTATATAAGAATTTGTGGACATATTTTGAATCAGCACAAGAGGCCACATATGTAAAATTATTGTAATAAAATAAGTGTGAAGTAAATGAATTGATTATTATTTGGAGGTTTAAATAGTATCCTGTTCTACTGTTCCCCTCTAGTAGTAGCAGTGCTTGGTATATAACAGACCTTCTTGCTCTTGTCCCCCAGGCTGGAGCACAATGGCATTATCTTGGCTCACTGCAACCTCTGCCTCTCGGGTTCAAGCGATTCTCCTGCCTCAGACTCCCGAGTAGCTGGGATTACAGGCGCCTGACACCATGCCTGGGTAATTTTTTTATTTTTAGTAGAGATGGGGTTTTACCATGTTGGCCAGGCTGGTCTCGAACTCCTGACCTCAGGTGATCCGCCCACCTCGGCCTCCCAAAGTGCTGGAATTACAGGCATGAGCCTCTGCGCCCGGCCAACAGCCCTTCTTAAATAATGAACTAAATGTATTGCTTGTTCTTGTGTTAAGCATTGGGCTAAGCATGTTAGATGAAATAGCACATTTCACCTTCACAATAGCCCTGGGAAATGGGTCCCAGTCAATCAGTATCCCAATTTTACAGAGGAGGAAACTGAAATATGCACAGATAAGTTAAATAATTTTTTAGATATTAGCATGGAGGACTTGATGGAGCCAGGAACTGCTCTCAAGCAATCAACCCTAGGATGCAGCTTTTAACAGCCTTACTCTTGGTGTTTACACCAATCAAGGCCTCCAGAATTATTCATGTGAAATACTCCTGCCTCTGAAACTTACTTGTCTAGGACTACTTTGGAGGTGGGAGAAATAATGCCTAAATGGTTATGCCTATATCTTGAAGCGCTTCTTTCAGATTTAGACTACTTTAATCATTCCCATCCAAAATTTTACAATGTGAGGGACAGGAATTTCTCCTTCATTCTTTCTTTTTTCCATCATTTGATAAAACACACCCACAGCCCTTCTCCTTTCTTCTGTTCTATACTTTAGGCTTCTCCTTGAAACTTTGTTGTTCTTCCCGTGGCTACATAAGAGTTTGAAAACTGCCAAATTAGATCATCTCTAGAAGTCATTTCCTGCTTTACCATCTTATAAACACATGAGTCCTCCCTGTTCCCCATCAGTACAGAAGTTAGCGACCAAATCCAGTCAATTCTGTCAACAATTGCTCTCTTGGCGCTCCCTTTCTTGTCCCTTAGCCACTGTCCTCATTCTATGAATCTGATAAGAACCGAAATCGATACAATGTAGCATTCCCTTAACTGGGCCAGTACTCTCACTTCCAAATTATCTTGTGTCCAGTGGCCACATAAATCTTCAAGAATGTCCTCTTTCATTCTGCCACTCCATTGTTCAAACAAAACCCTTCAATTGTTTGTGTTGCATTTCTCACATGGGGGTCCCACAGATATGAGTACGTATCAATAGACACGATTTGGAGAATACAGTCTAAAAAAAGTTAAGTTTTTTCCTTTACTAATAGAATTTCAAGGTGACTTTGATATGCTAATGTGCAATATGAGTCTTCCTGAAGGAGAGATAATGTAACCAAAAGGTTTTCTCTCTTGGGCTTGTTATGGGCAAGCACAGGTTTCAGGTCATAAAATTCCCTTGGGTGGTCATTTTAGAAGTTGTTTCTTATCACTAATGTCTCTTCCCTGACACTTCTCACTTGGTGATGAGGCCCCTACTCACTGTATTGTACCTTAACAAGTGAAAGTCCAGAAAGTCATTGCTCAATAGGCTGTTGCTCTCTTTCTCTTTGACTGTCTAACCCTCAGTGTCCCAGAACCACCACTTCAGAATATCAACGTATGTTTGTGCGTGGATACATATACGTTTCTTCACTGAAGGACTGGGTGATTTTATTTATTCATTTTTTCTTCTTATTTATTTGTTGTTATTTGTATATAATCATAGGATAAAAGTGCAATTTTGCTACATCGAATTATTGCATTGTGGTGAACTCAGGGCCCTCAGAGCACCCATCACTGGAGCCATTCACATTGCACCCACCAAGCAACCTCCAATCATCCCATTCCCTACCCCTCCAAGTCCCCATTGTCCATCATTCCACCCTCTGCTTCCATGTATACATATTATTTAGCTCCCACTTAAGAGTGAGAATATGCAATATTTGTCTTTCTGTGTCTGAGCTGTTTCACTTAAGATAATGGCTTCCAGTTGCATCTATGTTGCTGTAAAACTGAAGGACTGGTTAATTTTAAAAGAGTGTTGCTTCACAGGAAAAAAAAATGTTGAAAATCATGTACTAAAAATATAACTTCTCCAGGTCCAAAAACGTGTTTGCCTGTGTGTATGTGCGTTGACTGAGAAGTCAACTCTTCACTACATGGGTCCTCTTTGAACACATCCACAGTTTTGGATCTGACTGCACTGGCATTTACTGGTTTTGCCCTTTTATCCCAGAGAGACTTATCTTCTAGACATTCCCGGTAAAACTCTGTTCATATCCTGGAAAATCCCAATACCTACCCACTGAGTCATTCCAGGGCCCATTGTAATTTCCCATATTAAGACAGTTTCCTAAATGCAGATCATTGAGTTTAGAGTAGCATCCTGTGGTTTTTATTTAAATAATTAGTGATTTCTTTTGATAACCCAAGAGTTGCACAATGGTACAGGATGAAGGTTCTTGGTACTGCAGGTTCTGTAGCAGCATCCAAGTATGCATGTATCACCCAAGGTAGACCTTTCTTTCTCTTTCTTTCTTTCTTTCTTTCTTTCTTTCTTTCTTTCCCTCCCTCCCTCCCTCTCTCTCCCTCTTTCTTTTTCTTTCTTTCTTTCCCTCCCTCTCTCCCTCCCTCCCTCTCTCTCTCTCTCTTTCTTTCTTTCCCTCTCTCCCTCCCTCTCTCTCCCTTTCTTTCTCTTTCTTTCTTTCTTTCCCTCTCTCCCTCCCTCTCTCTCCCTTTCTTTCTCTTTCTTTCTTTCTTTCTTTCTTTCTTTCTTTCTTTCTTTCCCTCCCTCCCTCCCTCTCTCTTTCTTTCTTTCTTTCTCCTTCCTCCCTTCCTGCCTCCCTCCCTCCCTCTCTCTCTCTTTCTTTCTTTCTTTTTCTTTCTTTTTCTCTCTTTCTTCCTTCTTTTCTTCCTTTTTTTTTTTTTTTTTTTTTGAGGACCAGAATCTCGCAGGCTGGTGTGCAGTGGCACGATTATGGCTCATTTCAACCTCTGCCTCCTGGGCTCAAATGATTCTCATGCCTCCGCCTGCCAAGTAGCTGGGATTACAGGCATGCACTACTGCATCCAACTAATTTTTTGTATTTTTAGTAGAGACAGGATTTCACCATGTTGGCCAGACTGGTCACAACCCCAAGGTAGATTTCTTTGGAGATTTTTTTGGAGACCCCACCAAAAAAAAACCAAAACAAAAAAAACCCAACCCCAACAATTAGATTGGTTAGAACAGCACATAACTTACTCTAAAATTATTTTAATCCTCAGGGAGAGCACAGTCTCTCTAAACCCTACGAAAAGCAAAGTATTTTCTAACTACTTGGTAATTTACAACATAACTTTTTCTTCCTCTGAAGGCAGTAGATTTCATTATTATGCAGAGTAATATTATGTTCCTTCAGTGCTTTCAGCGTGTATCACTTTGGGCCTGATGGTAAAAGAGTCATATGCCTCATAAAGATTGCTTCCTTAGTCATGTGAAGAGAACATTTGAAGTACTATTCAGACAACTAAGAAGTAGGCACTATGCTGGGCACTAGAAATGACAATATGAATACTACAAGTTCCCCCAACTGAGAGCTGACCTTAAAAGGCATTTATCCACTTACTTGTTCTACGTCACATATATTCTGAGAACCTACTATATGCCAGAGACTATGTTGAGTGGTGGGGAGTGCCTTAGACTAGGTTCCCTGGAATTCGACTCTGAGACTGAGAATTGTGAATTGTGTGTGCAAGGTTTATTAGGGAATATTCTTCAGCAGTGCACCTGAAAAAAAGTGAGGATGACAGAACTGGACAGGGAGAGAACTGATGATTAATGCAGTTACAACTGAGATCTTGTCCAGTCCTAATAGGAGTTGTCCCAAAGAGGGAAGCATGCCAGGCCTTTGTACGCCATGCCATCCAGTCATTGGTGGCACATTCTCCTTGAGAAGGGCTATAGTCCTGAACAAGGCAGGTTTTTGAAGCCTCGGCAATGCTGAGTGAGGGATATGGTTTGAACCATCAGCCATTGATATTCCTAGTAGCTGGGAGATTAGGAGAAATCTGTGTGAGAACACAACATCCACTATTGGGCTATAATAGGGCAAGGATCCACGCATGCCTTAGGAAGCTGAGAGTCCAGCTGAGGAGCCACAGCAACAAATGGGCAAAAGCAAGTGCAGAGAGATAAGTGCAAGAGTGTGGGAAGTATGCTGAAGACACACAGCAAAGACATCTAGCCCAGTCTTAGGGGTCGTGAGAAGGATTCCCAGATGAGGCAATGTCAATAATGAGACTGCAAAGGGGAAGTGGGTATGTGAAGGGAGTGGTTGTGCAAAATGCTAAAAGGAAAGTCTTCCTGATAAAGGGAACAGCATGTACAACAGGGTAGGCAATGTGAGAACATGTCATGGGAGCTTCTTACAGAGTGAGGAATGACTGGAATGGAAAGTGCAATAGAGGAAGTGGTGCAAGGGGAGGCCAGGGAGCTGAGCCGGACCCTGAACCTGAAGGATGGACATGAAGAAGCAGGCATGACAGTGGGGGATTTTATCTGGATTGTCCTGACAGTCACTGTTTCCAGCTGAAAGTTACATGATAAATTCTGCACTTTGGGAAGATCATTTTTGGCTGCAGTGTGGAGAAATGATTGGAGGTAAAAGAGTAACACAGGGGGACTCCTAAGAGTGACCGTGTCGGTGGCTGGTTCATTAGTTTCTGGTGAGAAATGATAGTGATTAAAATGGAGGTATGTCAGGTGGGACAGAGCGATGGATGGATTTGAGAGACATTAAGGTGGCAGAATCCATAAGACTTGAGTGATTGGATATGGGTCATTAGGGAAAAAGAGGAGTCAACCTCAGATTTGTCTTTGAGCCAGAGCAGGCTAGCAGTGGTGTGAAGCACAGAGCTCAGAGTGTCAGACTGAAACCAGGGAACCAATTAGAGCCATGATAAAAAATTAAAAAATTAAAAAATTAAAAAAAAATCTTTTTCTATAGGGACCCATTCAGGAACAAAAGAGAAAGGTTTATGACCCATACTCTTCACACAAATAATAAAAACATAAAATTCTAAGAAAATAAAATATGCATTCTTACAGCTTAAATTACCTTTTTAAGAAAAATGTCAATGAGAAAATTGGCCCTGCTTTTGGCCACTAAAATATTATTATGGGCTGGGCATGGTGGCTCAAGCCTGTAATCAATCCCAGCACTTCAGAAGGCCGAGGAGGAGGGTGGATCACCTGAGGTCAGGAGTTCGAGACCAGCCTGACCAATATGGTGAAACCCCGTCTCTACTAAAAATCCAAAACTTAGCTGGGCATGGTGGCATGTACCTGTAGTCCCAGCTACTCTCCTGAGGCAGCTTGTCTATGATTTTGGTCCCTCTTTGCATAGTGCTTAGACCTCATAAAGACCACTCTAGACCAGGCGTGGTGGCTCACGCCTGTAATCGTAGCACTTTGGGAGGCCGAGGTAGGCAGATCATGAGGTGAGGAGGTTGAGACCATCCTGGCCAACATGGTAAAAACCCGTCTCTACTAAAAATACAAAAATTAGCTGGGCGTGGCGGCACATGTCTGTAATCCCAGCTACTCGGGACACTGAGGCAGGAAAATTTCTTGAACTTGGGAGGCGGAGGTTACAGTGAGCCGAGATCGCGCCACTGCACTCCAGCCCTCCAGCCTGGTGACAAACCTAGACAACGACTCAAAACAAACAAACAAACAAACAAACAAACAAACAACAACAACAAAAAAAAACACTGTAGAACATGTTCTTTTTAACCTGGATGCAATCCTGCAGGTAGGAATTATTCTATTCCCAACTTATGAAGCAGAAACAGAGACTCACAGAAGTGAAATAACTTCACTTCCCTAGTGGCAAAGTTGCTTCAAGACTGTTCATTCCGGCCAGGCATGGTGGCTCATGCCTGTAATCTCAGCACTTTGGGAGGCCGAGGCAGGTGGATCAACTGAGGTTGGGAGTTTGAGAGCAGCCTGGCCAACATGGCAAAAACCAATCTCTACTAAAAATACAACAATTAGCCAGACGTGGTGGCAGGAGCCTGTAATCCCAGCTACTTGGGAGATTGAGGGAGAGAACTGATTGAACTCGGGAGGCAGAGGTTGCAGAGAGCTGAGATCGCACCATTGCACTACAGCCTAGGCAACAGAGCCAGACTGTCTCAAAAAAAAAAAAAAAAAAAAAAAAGATTGTTCATCCCATTCACTGCTCACTGCTTCCTACATCAAACTAGGGTTCTCTCTATCTGCTGGGTCTGGGTTTGTCTATCTGCTTAGAAGCAGAAAACTGAGAGGTCAGATGTTGCCTTGCTACCCTCAGCTACCTGTCACAGGCCATTTACCCTGGAGGTACTGGCCACCTGAGCATTTGTGTGTGTGTGTCATAGTCTTGCTCTGTCACCCAGGCTGGAGTACGATAGTATGATCACGGCTCACTGCAGCCTCGAATTCCTGGGCTCAAGCAATCCTCTCACTTCAGCCTCCTAAGTAGCTGAGACTACAGGTGCGGCTAATTTTTAAAAATCATTTGTAGAGACAGGGCCTCACTATGTTGGCCACACTGGTCTCAAACTCCTGGGCTCCAATCCACCCACCTTGGCCTCCCAAAGTGATGAAATTACAGGTATGAGCCACTGTGCCTGGTCACACCTGAGCATTCTTGCTTCCTGACTGCATGTAGGCTGCTGCTGGGGTCCCTTCCCTGGAACTTCCTACTGGCCAGGTTTTGTCTTTGGGTTACTCGGAGCACAGAAGCAGAGCAAGACAGGCAGAAGTGGTTTCTCCAGATACAGATTCTTATGCTTTGTAGGATCTGAAAAGCTTCAGTTTTACCCAGGTCCTGAGTTATATGTTATAGCCATGTGAACTAAATGACTCCCTAAGCCAGCCATTTTGTCACCATGCAGGATCAGATGGCTCCACCCTCAACTAACGAGGGGAGGGGAGTAGAGGGGAGAGGCTCATTTTGAAACTGCCTCTGTTGGGGGCCTTCAGGTTGCAGTCCCTGGCCACACAATGGTCTGCCATTTGGCAGGCACATCCAGTGTTAGGTTTTCAAATACAATGAGAAGGGAGTTTATATTTTCATCTGATAATTATAAGTAAAATATGCAATTAAATATGATTGCAGATTAGCTTGAAATAGATTTTCTGGCTGTAAACACACATGTACAGATGTATGCATTTCAGATATATCCATTAATATTTCCACAAGCACTTCATAGTCTTGATTGCTGTGGGTGGTTAATACAAAGTTTTGTTTCTTTTGTCTTCTTTCTTATCACGTTCTCCTCTGAAATCTGCCTCTATCCTGGGCTGCCTTATCTAATTCCTGAGTCCCATGATATTTTATCTGAAATGACCATAAAAATTGAGCAAGAAACTGCCTTTGGCATTTATAAATACTGACTATAAGGAATCACAGAATGCTTCTAATTTTAGCTGAAAATGTAATAATAATAATGATATAAACAGCTACCATTTATCAAATACTTGTTATTAACCAAACTCTGTGCTAAATGCTTTACACACACTAACTCAATGTACTGAGATTAAATTATATTACAACACAAGGATTTTGCCACTTTTGTAGCAACAATTATCCATTGCCATGCCTTCTCTGTTTTCATTGCCTTTATCTGATCTCTGAATTGGACACTCTGTGCAGGACTCAAAATGCTGATTTTGCAACATCTCCTACACCCTCTGTGAAATGGAGAAGATGCCCCTTCTTATACTTTGATGCATTGCCTTTAGGTCTATGTCTCTTTTGTTTCTTTCTCATGCTGCTTCTGTTCTTGGAGATCTCTTCCGTCTTCCTAGAACCTTCCCCAAGGTCATGTTTCAGGCCAAGCAATCTTCCAAAGGCACCAATTCTGAGTGATTTCCCACTTCTGACACATTCCTATAGGAGAAGGCATATTTTGACAAAAGCCTCAACTGCAAAGCTGTCTTATATGGGTCTAGAAGAGATAGGCCAGGTGGCAGATGATGCCTACTTCCCAGCACAGCCCTGATGACATCTCTCCTACCCTGCTCCTTAGGCACAGGCACCACTGTAGTAGGAAAAATCTTGAGTACCTTCTTATTTTGTTTAAGTTAAAATTAGGTTGCCATTAATCTTATTCCACAAACACATGAGTACAAAAAAATCATAGTTGTATGTAGAAAATCCTAAGGAATATATGTTTTAAAAACTGCTGGAAATAATCACAAGATCACAGGATACAAGATGAATATACAAACATCAATTGTAACTAAATACTAACAATGAGCAATCTGAAAATGAAATTTAGAAAACAATTTCATTCATAATAGCACCAAAAAGAATAAAATACTTAGGGATAAATTTAACCAAAGAAGCGTGAGACTTGTATGGTGAAAATTATAAAACATTGGTGATAGAAATAAAAGATGATCTCAGTAAGTGGAGAGAAATTCCATGTTCATGAATTGGAATATGTTAATTCTCTCCAAATTGATCTACCGATTCAACTCAATTGCTCTCAAAATCCCAGCATGTGTCCCACTGGGACTAGTTTTCTGCCTTCATGAGAAGCCCTATGATCCACTCTCTGGGCCATCATGTTAGCCAGAGCTGGGCCAGAGTTTGTTTCCTCAGATGCATATCTTTGTGCTAAGTAAAAGTTGAAATGTTTCCATTGAAATTAGTTTTATAGTTATTTATTGTAGCCAAATAAACTAAATGTAGCTAAATGAGGCCCCTGCACCTACTGAGTAAGCAGATATTGTAACCGCCCATGGTCAGAGGGGCTCAAAACACACCATTTAGAAAATGAAAGGACAAGCCACAGATTGATTTGAGAAAACTTGGAGATTTTTATCTGATAAAAGACTTCCAGAATATATCACAAAAAACTCTTGTACCTCAATAATATGAAGACAAACAACTCAGTTAACAAATGAGGCCAATACTTAAATGGACGTTTCATCAGATAAGACATATAAAGGGCCAATAAACACAAGAAAAGATGTTTAACATCATTAGTCACTTGGGATTTACAAATTAAAGCCACACTGAGATACTACTTTATAAGCACTAGAATGGCTGTACTTAAAAAGAGACAGAAGCAAGTATTGGTGAGGATGTGGAAAAACTAGAATTCTCACGTTGCTGGTGGAAATGTAAAATGGTGCAACCACTTTGGAAAACAGGTTTTATTTTAAAAATGCTACCATATCACCCAACAATTCCATGCCTAGGTATCTACCCAAGAATAAATGAAACTATGTACCCAAAAATCTCATTAATGAATGTTCATAGCATTATTATAATGTAAAATTTCCAAAGCGGAAACAATCCAATTGTCCATCAGCTGGAGAATGCATAAACAAATGTGGTATATCCATATAACTGAATAATATTCAGCAGTAAAAAGGATTGAACTACTTACATATGCTACAACATGGATGAACCTCAACAATATTATGCTAAGTGAAGGAATCCAGAAAGAAAAGACTATATAATATATAATTCTCTCTATATAAAATATCCAGAAGAGGGAAATTTATAGACATAAAGCAAATAAGTGGTTGTCTAGGATTGGGGATGGAAGCAGACACTGCAAAAAGACACACGGGGACTTGGGGGAGATGATAATGTTTTACAATTGGATTGTGATGATATCTGCACATCTGTAAACATTTACTGAAAATCATTAACTTGTATTCTTACAATGGATGAATTTGATACATTTTATGCCTCAATAAAGCTGCTAAAAATTAGCATAAAATGAGAGTGAGAAGAATAAGTGGAACAAATTTGGTAATACGTTGATAGTTCTTGAAAATGGATGATGGATAATGAGGGTTCATTCTAAGTTTTCCTTTTCACCCTTTGTGGATATTTGAAATTTTGATAATAAAAGAATTTAAAATAATTTTAAAAGAGGAGATATCATAGTACTTTATTTTCCTTACATTAAATTAAACCTGGTTCACATATTATGAGGCTGGAGGAAAATTTAATCTCAATCATTATAGTGGTCTCCTGGTTTGGGTAACTCAACAATATGGGAGGCTTATGTGGCACCTTCAAAATCTTCAGGCCGTTAGGTCAAAGTGATATAGTCATTACTTGGTGTGAATGAGCCTTAGGAAGAAGTAAGTAATTTATGCCAAAGCTGGACCCAGGAATCTTTTCAGAGGTCTGTGGTACTCACGGTAAGGGCAACCCTCCCTCAGTCTCCACGACGTTCCTGCATGGTCATTCCCCTCTGAATCTTGGTCCCTTTGTTCCCAAGAAGAGGTGTGACTTCTGACACTAATTACTGGGTGTAACTTCTCCCATCTGATTCCAGTTTTTTTTTGTGTGTTAACTCTTCCCTGGATGTATCCTTTCACAATGGCCAGGAAAATAGTTCAACTTGTAGCCACTTTTTCAGGTTGTGCTAATGAACCTGAGGTATAGATATAAAAAACATTCTCTAATTTAAAATGTGTGTGTGTGTGTGTGTGTGTGTGTACGTGTATCAAGTACAGAGAATAATCCACAGGTAACTCCCATCTTCAAATTCATCTTTAACATGCAAGCCTTAGTGCATTTTCTTATTTAATCATTCATTAAACCAATATTTATTGAGCCCCTCCAAGTAATGCCATGCACTGTTTGAGGCACTGCAAATATATCACTAAACAAAACCAACAAAGACTTTGCTTTTATGCAACTTAGGCTGTAGGGCTTATGTTTTCAAACTTTAATGTGCATAAGAATCATCTGGATATATTGTTAAAATGCAGATTCTAATTTCATAAGGCTTTGAGATTCTGCACCTTTTTTTTTTTTTTTTTTTTTTTTTTTTTTTTTTTGAGATGGAGTCTTGCTCTTGTGGCCCAGGCTGGAGTGCAGTATCACGATCTTGGCTCGCTGCAATCTCTACCTCCTGGGTTCAAGCGATTCTCCTCCCTCAGCCTCCTAAGTAGCTGGGATTACAGGCTTCCACCACCATGCCCAGCTAATTTTTGTATTTTTAATAGAGACAGGGTTTTACCACATTGGCCAGGCTGGTCTTGAACTCCTGACCTCAGGTGATCCGTCCACCTCAGCCTCCCAAAGTGCTGGGATTTCTAAGAAGCTCCCATGTGGTGGCCATGCTGCTCGTACACAAAACACACTTTAAGTTGCAAGACTCTAGAGGGTAAAAGGGGAAAAACATGGAAAACACAAAAGTTAACCATTCACAATTTTCTGTACTAAATTATTACTAAACTCAGTCAGATGTGGTGGCTCATGCCTGTAATGCCAGCACTTTGGGAGCCCAAGGCAGGAGAATTGCTTGAGCCCGGGAGTTCAAGACCACCTTGGGCAACATTGCAAAACTCCATCTCTACAAAAAAATTTTTTAAAATGGCTGGTGTGATGCACACGCCTGCAGTCCCAGCTATTTGGGAGAATCACTTGGACCCAGGAGGCTGAGGCTGCAGTGAGCCACGATTGGGCTACTGAACTCCAGCCTGGGCAATACAGCAAGACCCCATTTCAAGCAAAACAGCAACAACAAAAACCCCCAAAATATCATACTCTTCTAAACAGCCAAGTTGCTCAGCACTTTCCCAGCCACTCCCAGGTGCATTGTAAGAAGATACAAGGTTACAGGAATTCTTCTTCTAAGAATCCATTTTAATGAACTCATTGGAAAGGCAGACAAAAGTATTTGTAGAAGGAATTTCATCACAGCATCATTATAACAACAAACAATTAGAGAAAGAAAAACCCTAAATATCTGTATTAGTTTCCTGTTGCTGCTGTAACAAATTACTTTAAAACTCATGGCTTTGGCTGGGCGCGGTGGCTCAAGCCTGTAATCCCAGCACTTTGGGAGGCCAAGACGGGCGGATCACCAGGTCAGGAGATCAAAATCATCCAGGCTAACACGGTGAAACCCCGTCTCTACTAAAAAATATGAAAAACTAGCCGAGTGAGGTGGCGGGTGCCTGTAGTCCCAGCTACTCCGAGGCTGAGGCAGGAGAATGGCGTAAACCCGGGAGGCGGAGCTTGCAGTGAGCTGAGATCCGGCCACTGCACTCCAGGCTGGGTGACAGAGCAAGCCTCCTTCTCAAAAAAAAAAAAACCAAAAAAACAAAAAAAAAAAAAAAAAACAAAACAAAACAAAAAAAAAAAACATGGCTTTAAATGACACAAATTTATTCTCCTACCACGCTGGAGGTTAAAAGGCTGAAATCAGGTTTTCACTGGGCTAAAGTCAAAGTGTCAGAGCTGGGTCCTTCTAATGGCTCTGAGAGAATGGCTTTTATCTTTCAATTTTTCACTCTATTGGCTGCCCACGTTCCTTGGCTTGTGACCCCTTCCATCTTCAAGTACATCAATTCAGTCTTTTCTGTCATCACATTGCCTTCTCTTCTCACTCCAACTCCTCCTGCATGCCTTTTATAAGGCCTGCTGTGATTTCATGGAGCCCTTGTGGACAGTTCAGGATAATATCCCCATCTTTTAGCCTTAATCTTTTAGGCTTAAGATCCTTATCTTAATCAGATATGCAAAGTTCCTTTTGCCATATAAGGTAACATTCACAGGTTCAGGAATGTGGAACCTGTGATTACGATGTGGACATATCTGAAGACCAATATTCAGTGATATGATTGGATGTTCTGTTCCCTTCAAATCTCATGTGGAAATGTGACCTCCAATGTTTGAGGTGGGCCTAGTGGGAGGTGTTGTGTCATGGGGGTAGATTCCTCAGAAATGACTTGGTGATCTCCCTGTGGTAATGAGTAGTTTACATGAGATCTGGTTGTTTAAAAAATTTTGGGACCTCCCCACAACTTGCTCCCTTCTCTCTTGTTACCTTCTCACTATGTGACATGACTGCTCCCCTTCACCTTCCACCATGATTGTAAGCCTCCTACAGCCTCTCCAGAAGCAGATGTGCACTCTATGTTTCTTGTAACGTCTACAGAAACATAAGCCAAAATAAACCTCTTTATAAATTACTCAGCCTCAGGTATTCCTTTATGGCAACACAAATTCGACTACCAGGAGCAGTAGACTTAATATCATCTCAGCAGTTTTTTAGTAACAAGAGAAAGGGTCATAGTGTAGGTCTCATAGTCAAGACTGAATCACACCAAGCTAAGCTGTACAGATTATGCAATAGAGCAGGCTAAGTTCCTAGACCTCTATGGCATAATTATGGCTTTCTCATGCTAGTCCAGTCATCAGTGATGTCTTCTAGGAATATTCCTATTCAAGTAACCAAACAGTTAAGCTTTTCCAATTCTGGCATTGTAGAGAGACAGTTTTTCAGACACACAGTCTGTCTATTTGCTCAAATGTGCTTCCCCACGTCTGGATTCTGTGTGTCAGTTTGGCTTACTTTGAAGAATACCCCTTGTCTGGCTTGACATCATTTAGTTTCTTTATGTTGGAGAACTCTCGGGAAAATACTATACCTATGTTATATGTATGTGTGTGGATATAAAATGCAGAACAACAAATCATTAGAAGGTGTATTCACTCATCAAATTCTGAGTCCCTGGAGCTGTTCTAAGATAACCACAAAAAATACTCCTATGTATACTTTGCTAGAGTCAGCAAATGAGGAGCAAGCAGGTAAAATCTAATTGGAGGGGTAGGGGACCCTAAACAGCATTGCAGACTCCAGCCCTGAAAGTTCGAGAACTTTCTTTTTTTTAAAAAAAAACCTAGATTCTAACCTCCCTGAAGGTAGTGAACATGTATTTGTTTATTTATTTATTTATTTATTTATTTCTTAGAATAGTACAATCTCTCCTACAATTTCTTCATATGTCCATCATTTGTTCAGTTCTTAGCACTAAACCTTGTACACCTATACCATGACTATATCAAAAGAAAAGAATGTAACCCTTAATAAATAAAAACTAGAAAACATGAGATGATCAAGTAATGGATTCAAACCCAGAGAGTGAACAAAATGCTGATAATGTACATTGATATACACATTTCATTTTCTTAAAGATTTGAGAACATTAGATCATGTACTCCCTATTTTTATAAATAAAATTTAAAAAATATGAAATTCAAGATACATTAAAAGCTTATTTAAAAACTAAGTACCAAAGACTAGATAAACCGTACTTTATATATCAAAGATAGCTCTCTCTTCCATTATATATATTTTGCCATCTCTAAGATATGAGCAATTCATAAGTGAAGACGGCCATCAGATTATGTTGTCAAATTAGATGGAATGTCAGTGGTGGAAGATAAAATGATGATAAAGGAATCGTTTTCATTAACAATCATAAAGCACAAAAATGATTTGAACAGAGAGGCTTTAGGATAAGAATTGACCAAGGATCAAAGAGTTATTGTTGTTTTACTTTAAAATAAACATGAGAGCTTAGTTTAAGCTTCATGACAATACTAGAGTTTGGGTAAAACAAAGAGAACAGATTTCAGTTGAGCAAGGCATTACTTCCTAAATGGACTAATTCTGATAAATCACCAAGACATGTGGCTGCTAGATTCCAGACAATGAATTTATACAAAAGGAAACAAAACCCCATAGACATTTTTATTGTAGATGTTCTCACTATGTCAGTACCAAGCTATAAAACAAGGAAAGAAGTGAGTATAATTACAGCCTCTCTCAACAGAGCGAGGAGAATTGGTTTGAGAAAAGCCCATTGTAACTCGTTGCACTGGGGTGTTCTCTAAGCAGGACCATAAATCAGGTTCCAGCACGGGAACCACATCTACGCTATGTGAAGCTTTGGATCTGACTCACAGACGTTAAGTTGGCTTATCCCATGGATAGACAACAGAAGAATGGTTGTAAATTCTGAGACTAGTGTTTTGGGAATTTGTCTTAGCTCTCTACATAGTGCTGGATTGCTTTGGGAAACTCAATTAGCTTCTCTGAGCTGGGTTTCTCATTCATAAAATATGGTGTTGTGACTACATGAACTCTAAGGACCTTTCTAACTTGAGCATCCTTTATTTCTGTTTCCTCTAAAATGCTAACTTGTATTATTTTCTCCAACTTCAGGGAAGTATTATAAAATTTAATTTCTTTTTTCTTTTTTTTTTTTTTGAGACCGAGTCTTGCTCTGTTGCCCAGGCTGGAGTGCAGTGGCATGATCTCGGCTCACTGCAAGCTCCGCCTCCCGGGTTTACGCCATTCTCCTGCCTCAGCTTCCCAAGTAGCTGGGACTACAGGAACCCACCACCACACCTGGCTAATTTTTTGTATTTTTTAGTTGAGACAGCGTTTCACCGTGTTAGCCAGGCTGGTCTGGATTTCCTGACTTCATGATCTGCCCACCTCAGCCTCCCAAAGTGCTGGGATTACAGGTGTGAGCCACCGCACCCGGTTGTAAAATTTAATTTCTAACAAATGAAAAGGGAAACCCCAAATGTGCGGAACAGTAGTTTGCAGCCTGATGATTTCTGACGTGATGGATCATATTACTGTTTCTCAAAAATTCACTTTTCTTCCGTGAAGAACCTCTTCTTGTGTGGGAATTATGTGTCCTTGCCCTGTTGTACTCAGGAGTGAACTTGCTCATATGAACCTCCTTTATTCAATGGAATGTAGATGGAATTGATGTTACTTCAAAGATGAACAAATATTTTAGATTTGTTGTGTCTCTTCTGTTTGTTTTGATGGCCATAGATGATATCTGAGATAGAAGATATTCCATCAGCCCGAGTCCTGGAATGACAAATATTTGGAACGGTTAATGGTTGTGTATTTTGGGCAACAAACGAACCTTTGCTTTAAGCCTCTGCAATTTTGGGAATCATTTGTTTCTGCAGCAAAACATAACCTCTCCTGACTGATGTACCTGCATTCTAGAAATGGCCAACTAATGAAAGCAGTTCTGATTTCTGGAGTATGATTCCAACCAAAAAAATTGGAATTACAAACTCATTTTATGAAGTATCTCACTCTTTATTCTCATCTTCATTTAAGTAGTGCTGAGAGGTGAAGCCAGCTGGTCTTCTGGGTCAGGTGGAGACTTGGAGAACTTTTCTGTCTAGCTAAAGGATTGTAAATGCACCAATCAGCACTCTGTGTCTACCTAAAGGTTTGTAAATGCACCAATCAGTGCTCTGTGTCTAGCTAATCAGGTAGGGGACTTGGAGAATTTTTCTGTCTAGCTAAAGGATTGTAAATGCACCAATCCATGCTCTGTGTCTAGCTAAAGGTTTGTAAATGCACCAATCAGCACTCGGTAAAAATGGACCAATCAGCACTCTGTAAAATGGACCAATCAGTTCTCTGTAAAATGGACCAATCAGTTCTCTGTAAAATGGACCACTCAGCAGGATGTGGGTGTGGCCAAATAAGGGAATAAAAGCATGCCACAGGAGCTAGCAGTGGCAACCTGCTGGGTCCCCTTGCACGACTTGGGAGCTTTGTGTTTTTTGGCTCTTTCTGATAAGTCATGCTGCTGCTCAGTCTTTGGGTCTGCACTACGTTTATGAGCTGTAACACTCACAGCGAAGGTCTGCAGTTTCAGTTCTGAAGCCAGTGAGACCACAAACCCACTGGCAGGAACGAACAACTCTGGACCTGCCACGTTTAAGAGCTGTAACTCTCACTGCAAAGGTCTGCGGCTTCACTCCTGAAGTCAGCAAGATCACGAACCCACCAGAAGGAAGAAACTCCGGACACATCTGAACATCTGAAGGAACAAACTCCGGACACACCATCTTTAAGAACTGTAACACTCAACACAAGGATCCGTGGCTTCATTCTTGAAGTCAGCGAGACCAAGAACCCACTGGAAGGAACCAGTTCAGGACACAGTGCCACATCCATATATTCAAAAATTATCTGCTAATGCTCTTTTTCTTTTATAGTTTTATCAACATGTAATAATTATACATATGGGATACAGAGGGATATTTTGATGTACGCATACAATGTGTAGTTTTCAAATCAGGGTAATTAGCTTATCCAAAATCTCAAACATTTGCCATTTCTTTGTGTTGAGGACATTTGAAATCCTCTCTTCTAGCTTTTTTGAAAATATGCAATAAACTACTGTTAACTATATTCACCCTATAGAGCTATAAAGTTCTAGAACTTATTCTCCTGTCTGGCTGTAATTTTGTATTCATTAACCAACCCCTCTCTATCTGTGTCTCCCTACTACCTTTCCCATCCTCTAATAACTACAATTCTACTCTCTAATTGTATGAGCTCAACTTTTTCTTTTAGCTCCCACGTGTGAGTGAGAATGCTTATATCCGTTGCCCCAGTGAAGGCACTAGCCAGTGGAACAAATGGGTAATTTAGTTTCTATTGAGCCTATGGTGCCTTTAATTTTCTTCCAGTGTTCATAGACAAAAGGCTGCTTCTGTGTCTTTCATCTATTTGTTCAACTAATGTATTTTGAGTTCATACTATCTGAAAAGCACTGGAGATGAAGGAATGAAAAGATATCCTGTTCCCTTAACTGGCTATATTGTATCTTCCAGTAGCTTAAAAAAAAAAAAAAAAAAAAAAAAAGTGCGAGAGAGTGTGATAAATGCTGTGCTAGGAAATGCATAGAATGTTATGGGAACATCTAGGATGAGCATTTTAAATCAAAGCTTTGACACGGAGGAAGGCTTTCTAGAGGAAGTGATGCCTAATCTAGGAACTGAAGAATAAATAGTCATTAGACAGAAGAATTATTAATGCATTTGTGTGGGGGGGTGCAGGGGCTATGGAAAGATGGGTTGGGTAATTATGTGTGGGAGGTTGACTTTAAATTAACTGAAGGGCAGTGATATGGTTTGGCTGTGTCTCCACCCAAACCTCATCTTGAATTGTAGCTCCTGTAATTCCCATGTGTTATGGGAGGGACCTGGTGGGAGGTAATTGAATCATAGGGGCAGATCTTTCCCATGCTGTTCTCATGATAGTGAATAAGCCTCTTGAAATCTGATGGTTTTATAAAGGGGAGTTCCCTGCACACGCTCTCTTGCCTGCCACCATGTAAGATGTGACTTTGCTCCTCCTTGCCTTTTGCCTTGATTGTGAGGCCTCCCTAGCCATGTGGAACTGTGATTCAATTAAACCTCTTTCTTTTATAAATTATCCAGTCTTGGGTTTGTCTTTATTAGTAGCATGAGAACAGACTAATATAGGGAGATTATCCTGGATGGGTGATATGGTTTGGCGGTGTCTCCACCCAAATCTCAACTTGAATTGTAAGAATCCCCATGTGTCAAGGGTGGAGCCAGGTGGAGATGATTGAATCATGGGGCAGTTTCCCCATACTATTCTCATGGTGGTGAACAAGTCTCATAAAATCTGATGGTTTTATAGGAGTTCTCCTACACAAACCCTCTTGCCTGCCACCATGTAAAATGTGACTTTTCTTCTCCTTTACCTTCTACCATGTTTGTGAGGCCTCCCCAGCCACTTGGAACTGTGAGCCAACTAAACCTCTTACCTTTATAAATTATCCAGTCTCAGCTATGTGTTTATTAGCAGTGTGAGAACAGACTAATCAGAGGAGACTTTAAAGCGAGTGACACATTGGAGAGATATGATCCTGCTGGCCTGGGGCCAAATAGCCATGCTGTAAACTGTGCATGGGAGTCACCTGACAAGGACTACTTGTGACTTGTACTATCTGAGAAGGGTCCCAGGCTTATTGCTGGCAAGAAACTTTAGTAATAGAAGTGCAAGGAAATGAGTTCTGCCATTAACCAAAGAGCTTGCAAGAGAACATCAAACTCAGGTTAGAATTACAGCTCTGGCTAATATCTCAATTTCAGCCCAATGACACCCTAAGCGGAAGACCCAGATAACTTGTACCTGGATTCCTGACCCACAGAAACTGTGAGATAATAAATGTGTGTGGCCTTCAACTGCTGAGATTATGCTAATGTGTTATGCAGCAAGAACACAGCAATAGAAAAAGAATACACTGTGTCATTGTGTGACGACAGGGAAGTTACCTACCTTCTTTATACCTCGTTCTTGTCTATAAAACAAACATGATAATGAAATTCCCTCGTCAGCAACTGAAATATGTGATAATATAAGCAGGCTACCTAGTCAACATGGTTTAAGCACTGTTTCTCATTCCCCAGCCCACCAGCACCATCTTAAGCAATGGCTCTTCTGAAACTTTCTGCCCTGGTTGTTCTTTCAAGAGTTGGCACAGGGATAAAGGCAGCCTTAGGTGCCATTTGCCCAGCAGCCAGTCCTAGGGTCAGTGTACTGATGAAAATTCCTATTGTAATGCATAACCATGAGGAGTCCAGAGCGAAATTGCTTCGGGAGCCTTTGTGTGATTAACATTTCAGCTGTTTATGGAGTCTTTGCCCTATTATTTCCTGTTTTAAAAATTAATGTGCTGGTTTCTTTATTATTAAAAACCAAGAAAGGGAAGTTCAGCTGGAGCACAGGAAATAGTTTTATGTGATCCAAATACAAGTTTCTGAGTAGGGAGGATATTTGGAGGACTCATTTTACTTAGATGTTCTTTGAGTTCCCACAACTTTTTATTTTGAAGTCATTGCTCCCCAACTCCAACCCCCAGCCCTCTGCCCCTCTGTCCTTCCTATCCCTAGATCTGAATGGGAGAAAAGACATTTGAATCAAAAGCATTATGACTTATAAACAATGCCAATGGCAGTCTACATGACAGAATCATAAAAACCCATTGACTCAGAGAGTTTCAGTCAGAAGAAATCTTGGAGGGCACGTAGTTTGATCCCCTCATTTTACAGATGAGAAAACTGAGGCTTGGAGTTTTTTTTTTTTTGAGATAGAGTCCCGCTCTGTCGCCCAGGCTGGAGTGCAGTTGCACGATCTCAGCTCACTGCAACCTCCACCTCCCAGGTTCCAGCAATTCTCCTGTCTCAGCCTCCTGAGTAGCTGGGACTATAAGCATGTGCCATCATGCCTGGCTAATTTTTTTGTATTTTTTTTAGTAGAGATGAGGTTTCACCATGTTGGCCAGGACAGCTTGGGGGTTTAATTGTTCAAGGAGACACAGCTAATCAGTGCCTAACTTTTATCTGAAAGAAACTGGATTTTGGCACACTTTCCTCAAGCATTCTGAATCTATTATGTTTATATTCTATGTGCAGCAGTTTAAAAACTCTTGAAATGTGAGGATCAAATGTTCTCTTCTTAGGGATACACCCCAGTATAAATGTCATCCTAGATCCTGATGATCTGTAATGCTGTCACCAATTGAGCTTCCACAGGGAATGGAAAGACTCAGTTCAATAAGAAGGAAAGATTTAGGTTAGATTTCAGGGACAGAAATATCTCAGTTGCAAGCACTAGCTGTCGTGTGGGATTGGGAAATAACATTCTTTAAGGATCATTGAGGAAACTACAGATTTATGCATCCATCTCATGGGTTTACTCATTATTTACTTGGTATCACTCGTTTTCCTCTATCTACTATCCCAGTATATTTCTGATGACTTGCATTTCTGTATTAGGGCAGTCTGGATTCCCTTCTCCCAAGAGAATAAAAGAAAGTCTTTGTAATCAACTTGAGAGTATAGTGAACATTTTGGCTTGATGGAGCATTTACTGTTTGTGCAGAAAAGTTAACAAAACAGACCTGAGACTGCTATCCTTAGATTAGACTGGCCCTTGGCTGGCATCTGGAAACTTGGGTAAACAGTTTCCTGCACTGATATCATTGGCCCCTCACTGACAAGAATGTCTCAGTGTGCCTGAACTGTTTGTACAATTTCATTCATGCTGAACACCTGCTTTCCTTCTGGGATTCTGGATTGGGTACGTGCTAGGCAATGAATTATTAAGTGACCCATCTCCCAGTAAAAACCTTGGGCAGTGAGTCTCTGGTGAGCTTCCCCGGTAGACAGTTCAGTCATGTTGTAACAATCGTTGCTGGAGGAATTAAGCACATCCTGTGTGACTCCACCGGGATAGGCTCCTTCAAAGCTGGCGTCTGGTTTCCTTCAGACTTTGTATGACACACTTTTTTTTTTGGTTGATTTTGTTTTATATCCTTTCACTGTAACAGCTCTTAGCTATAAGTACAAATATATGCTGAATCATGTAAATCCTTCTAGCAAATGATCAAACCTGAGGCTGCTCCTTCTGGGGAAAATATGCATTTTCTGAGAGTCTTCCCTTGTATCACAGAAGCAGCAGGCCCTTGCTTTAGGGAAATCAAGTTCAACAGCCAATATGAAGAAAGACAATCCATTATAAAATACTCAAATAAAATGTTATTTCTCTTTTATACCCATTTCCCTCTGCTTTGCCTACCAACCCACTCGATATCCCTTACATGTTCTCTTTTAATTTTCTACTTTACTTCTTTTCTTCTTATTCCCCATTATCTTAAGGTCTATCTGCCCTATCTTATATTTTGTACTGTGAATTTTATGACAGCAGAGACTATACAAATAGATTAGCAGGAAAAAAAAAGCAACAGATGTGTGTGGAGACTCTGTCTTGTGCTCAGGAATGTTGGTCTTCTAATTAAAGTAAAATCACTAATATTTTAATCCCTCAGTTTTCTAGTCTAATAAATAGGGTAAGCATCACCTACCCATCTTGCATCTGTAACTCGAGGGGATCAAATGAAATAATTTTTATGCAAGAATTTTAAATACTTGAGTCATATTAAAAGTAGAGACTCATTAATCTCTTGGAGTTCTACACAAGTGGGTTTCATGAGAAATCTTTGCTCTTGACATTTGGCATCCTCTCCCTTTATTCAGAAAATGACAGATAAGAGAAAAGATTCTCAATGAGGACGGGCCACAGAAATAGTTAACCTGAGAAAAAGAATGTTTGAAGAAGGCTGTGATTGTCTTCAAATATAGGAAGGACAGATATGAAGCAGGAGCAACAGAATAATTCTATGTGATGCCACAGGATTTAAACAGGACTAATGGGAAAAAGCAAGGAGGAAGAAGAGGAAAGACCTGGCTGAGGCACAAGGAGAAGGGAAACACAAGAACCTAGTCATTGGAGCTGTTGGAGGCCAGGCTGAACCACTGCCCACGGCCAGTCTCCCACTTTGTATGCAGATTTATGAATGAACTTATTTTGTGAACCACCCCCACAATTTTGCAGCAGTGCTTTCTGTACTATTATTTACTGAATCTTTTTCTTTAAATAATTCATTTCTTATTAGATACATTTATTTTGCATATTTAATGCTATTTTTTATAATACACATTAAAATAAAAGCATAACTATAAAAAACTTATATTTGTCGGTAAACCCCAAACTAGATTAGCCTTTGAATCCTAGCATTCCATAGAAACTCTTAAGCCAAATGAAAGGCAAAAACAAAAACAAGGGCCGGGCGCGGTGGCTCAAGCCTGTAATCCCAGCACTTTGGGAGGCCGAGACGGGCGAATCACGAGGTCAGGAGATCGAGACCATCCTGGCTAACACAGTGAAACCCCGTCTCTACTAAAAAATACAAAAAACTAGCCAGGCGAGGTGGTGGGTGCCTGTAGTCCCAGCTACTGGGGAGGCTGAGGCAGGAGAATGGCGTGAAACCGGGAGGCGGAGCTTGCAGTGAGCCGAGATCCAGCTACTGCACTCCAGCCTGGGCGACAGAGGGAGACTCCGTCTCAAACAAAACAAAACAAAACAAAACAAAACAAAACTATGTATGTGGGACCCTGACCCATAGTTCTGTGAACCCCTGGGTCACCTGACATTGCATAGTCTTTCTTGAAGGAAAGGATGCTGCCCCATTTGTAGAGTATCACCCTGTGTCTCCTCATGGGAGATCATAAGGCCTCTCTCTTCCATGGATGCATTTGCTCATCACCTCCCAGCAACCCACCAGGACAACCAGGTGTAAACCAGGACTAACACAAATGGGGATGTTTGGTAGCCCTACCTTGTCCTCACCCTCGCTGCCGTGGTTTTATAAATAAAGCATCAGCTCTTAATTATTTCCTCTGGCTCAATTTCTAGGGATCAAGCAAAGACATCCCTTTCCCTCATATATACACTTGGTCTGCGGAAGTTATAATTTGGCCCATGTGATCACAGTTGATTAAAGGCATCTGAATCAAGATAGATCCGTTTCCTTCTTCCTGGGATTTGAAATTTCAACCTAGAGAAAAATGTATTAGTTTGTTAGGACTGCCATAACAAAGTTCCACAAGCTGGATGGCTACTGAAGAGGAGCAGTGATTAGTTTCTTTCAGGGTCTGAGCAAAAAGCAGATTGCAGCTATATACTCAATGAAAAATAAGCAGTGGCTAAAATAGAGGAAACCATAAAGCAAACATCTCAAATAGAAGCAAATACCTGAAGCAACTGACCTTTATTAATCAAGGCTCTACACAGATGTAGGAATTTTATAATACCTATTGATACTGTAAGTGTACCTTAGTATGTTACTTAACGGAGAAATGAAAACCATGTTTAATAAAGCAGTGTCTGAAAACAGCTTCATCAGACAGATTTACCTCCTTAAACTCCGAGCCAGTTTAAGATCTTTGCAAGCCTTAGGCTCTCATACTTCTGGAGGCCCACATCATATCAAATACATTTTCATAAGGGAAATGAAAGATTTTAATTTACATATAACTGTCTTAAGATTTGTCTTTGAATAGTTAAAAATGATACTTTCTGTAGATTTAATAATAGCATTTACTAATTCCTATTTTGCAATTTTCTTTTCCAATTTTAAAGCAGATACCTTTTTTGTTGCTTTGTGTGCATGTGTGTTTTGAAAATTTTACAGGCCCTAGGCATTGTGCTTTTGGCATCTAGTGGAAGAAATGGATTTGTTTGTATCTTAATACTTAAAATTTTTTTACTGATCCTATAATTATGTTTCTCTTAGCAACTACAAAACATAATTAAGTAGTGTAGTATTTAAAAGGCTGCAATATTTGCACTCAAGAAAAAGTGTCTAGAAGTAATCCCATGTTCCCACAAATATAAGAAGTAGTTTTGTATAAAGCTACTCTTAATAGTCTGTGCAATGAAAACTAATCTCTAATTTTAAGAATACTTTATTATAGGGAGGCCGAGACAGGCGGATCACGAGGTCAGGAGATGGAGACCATCCTGGCTAACACGGTGAAACCCCGTCTCTACTAAAAAAAATACAAAAAACTAGCCGGGCGAGGTGGCGGGCGCCTGTAGTCCCAGCTACTCGGGAGGCTGAGGCAGGAGAATGGCGTAAACCCGGGAGGCGGAGCTTGCAGTGAGCTGAGATCTGGCCACTGCACTCCAGCCTGGCCAACAGAGCAAGACGCCGTCTCAAAAAAAAAAAAAAAAAAAATACTTTATTATAAAGGACAACTAGAAAAGCTACATTTCTTGATTAGCTGATGCACATGACATCAATCTACCTTATTCCAACTCAAAATATGTTCAAAAGCACAGCATATAATCATACTATAATTCAGGCTACTTGTGTAGTTCCTACATTTTTGACATAAAATAAAATTATGATAGTGGAAAGAAAAATGACTAGGTACAGTTGTAGATATGGCATTTCCTGCTTAAAAATAAAAGGCAGTTAACAATGTTGCCATTTGAAAATATTTCTATTTTTCCCATATTAAGATTTTATCCAAAAGAGTGGGCTCACCATTGCTCAGATGGAGTGCTCAACTAATTTAATACAGTTATACAAGACTAGTCTCACCGTGTTTGTTGGGGTTCAGTTTAGGGTACTTTTAAGTTTTCTCTCCTCTCAGATCTACTATAACATTTGTGTTTCATTCAGCTCATGACTGAATACAATTTTGCATTATTTGTTAATTGCTTTCTGTCTGACCCTTCAGGAACAGTAGGCATCTTGAGGGAGCATCTATCAGCTTGTATCTAAGTTAGAAAAGGAACTCCATTGAACAGAAGAATGGCTGCTTGAGTTTTCCTGAATATACAGATATTTGACTTGCTTGTAATAACTCAGGTAGCCACACGGCTCTCTCAGGCCTGCTAGTCTATATTCAAATAGACTGAATCAATACCTATTGATCTGACTCAAATTAATTCTTCCCTTTTCTCAATCCATCAGTTAATCAACCAACCAACAAATATTGGTTGAACTCCAACTATGTTCAAAGTACTATTTTCCCAAAGAACATATTTTAGAATAAAATGGCTGAATCGCATAAACACCAATTTAAGATCTACAATTTGGGGACAGATATGAAACACAATAATATTCTTTGTTGGCAAATGAAAGGGGATGTTAGGTGAAATAAGTCCTCTCCCAAGTGTCTTGTATGATCTTAATAAAACTTGACAATATTTATCAAAAGCCCAGCAACTTTTCCCAAGAGACAGCTTGGAATACTAGTTAGGAGCATGTACTTGAATTCAAATCTCAATCCCATCACATACTCACTGTGTGATTTTAGGATGTTACTTAATCTCACTGCCCCAACTTTCTCAACTGTAAAATAATTTACAATAACCTATAATAGTACTGATCTCTTATAAGGATAAAATAAACCAATATTATTAAAGTTAACAGTATCTGCCACATAATATGTATTATAAAGGCTTCTAAAATACCTTTTGACACAGTATTTGGGCTTATAGAAACTTTGACTAAATAACCGGAGAGGGGAAAAGGATTTAGGCATAAGAAGGAAAATTAAATACATCTTAAAGTGAAACAAGATAGAAATGGTTAAATTCATTAGAGTATATTCATATTAGAGTGTATTATACAGCCATGAAAAATTAGATTTTCAAAGAATATGGGAATGGAGAAATTCTTAGATACAATGTTATGTTTTAACAACAGTATCCAAAGTTGCCTATAGGTATTATAATTCTAATGCTCTTAGAAGGCACATAGCAAAGTGCTAAAAGAAAATATCAAAATATTAATGGTGATTATCTCAGGGTACTAAATTAGGAATAATTTTATATTTTATTTTTTATCTTTTCTGTAGTTTCAAAATTTGCCACAAACATGTACATTATTCTTACATTTAGAGAAAAGAAGGAAAAATACATATTAAAGAGGTATACAGAGAAAAGTGGTAATCAATGAATTTTATTTCCTTTAATAAATTTTAATTTTTTTCTGAGTTTCTGAGTAAACAGAATGGGAATCTCAAATACTTCCAAAGAGTAGCAACTTCTAAATAAAAAAAATTCTTAAATCTAATTATTGGAGCATATCCTTTAATAAACAGCATTAAATACATGTATATATGTGTGTATATATGTATATGCATACACACAGAGGGGTATATATTTTTTAAGGGGGACATATATACATATGATTAAGAAGCTTAAATTAATCATGCTCTGGCCAAGGGGTGACGAAGCAAAAGCTGATGAGTTTTGGATAAATTCTCTATAACTCAAGTCAGCAGACTGGTAGGACTCAAAGCCAAGTTCAGGGAAGAAAAAAACCAAAAACTAGAGACATGATCTTGGGAGCTGGTAATTTACAAAGGCTAAATATTATTGCAAATCTGACAAATGGCAGAAATGAAACTCACGTCGTCATCTGCCAGCTGAGTGACAGATCTCCATGCAGGCCTAGGGGGTTACTTTTTCCACCCAACGGCCTCCCTTTCCTGGAGATGTGAGTTATGGGCTCAAATCCCCAAGTTTCTTAATGAAAATGTACCTTCAAATGCTTTAAAATTTTTTCTCCTTTCATTTCCTAGCTTGGAGGAAAATCAAGTATGTCTTCATCGTGGGTGTCCAAGGAATATTTACAGCCTAGGCAATTGCTACCTGGATTTTCTTAAAATAATAGGAAAGGAAAATAAAAGATGCTCTGAACACTTGTAAACCTGCCCACTGAATCAAAGAATACCTAGAAGCACTTGGTGGCTAACATAATAATTACCGATTGTAATGGCTGAGGCATATTTCTTTCTCATTTTTATTTTAGCTGTATGCCTGTAGTCCAAGAACTAGAGAACGTTACGTAGGAAAATGTTAAGGTTAAAGACATATCCTTTTTATAGGAAATAGGCATGAGATAAATGCTCACCCACTTTAAAAAAGAAAGCGGTAATTGTAATTCACTGGAAAGAAAGAAGTCTTAATTTATAAGCTTTAAAAGAAACTGTCTTTACTATACTGCAGAGTATTCTAAGTGTGTATCATAGCTAATATTTTATGCATACATTTTTTCAGTTGAAGGCATTTGCCATAATTCAGCTTTAACAAACTCTGTTCTCAGCTGTATCTCAGAACATGACATATATCCATTGTCCAGCTATAAATCTGTAGTTGTTATTATACTTTTACGAATCTGATTCATGCAGGAAGCATTATCCCTGCAACTTTAATTAAGGAGTTAGGAATTTTCCCATTTGAATTCCTGGCATTCTGCACACTTTATTGCATCTTCCCTCGTGAGCCTCAGAAGAGATATCTGGATTACAGATCCTTAGAAGAATAAAATCCATAAGCTCTAAATCAGGAATGGGTAAGTGGATTTGATCCAGCTTTAGAACTGACTTTGATGGTTCAAATTGCATTGAGTCTCTTAGGATTGGATCAATCATTAATATCTAACTTTTTAAAGCCATAATTATAGGCATTTATTGGTATCAGGATATTAAAATGCAGACTTCTTTTATTGTTTGGCTTCTTATTTCTGGAAAGCATGTCAGTCTTTTACTTGGGCTTGACTAAAGCCAAGATTCTGTTGGACTCAAGATCAAGGTGACAAAATCAGGTAAAGGGCAGAGGGAATGGCCTGTTAACATTAGACACTGTTACTTTAAATATAATGAGCTTGGAATATATCTTTGTGCATATGCACAGGTGATTTTACACAATTACATGTTTCTATGCCATTATAGCTCTAGGTTGGCTGCCTCATTAGACATCTCGTATTCCCTGATTTCCTGTTCTAATGCTACAAATACAAACAATATAATAATAATACTAGCTCTTAATAATAATAATACTAGCCCTGGTCTAAGAGTTTTATATGTTTACCCATTGAATGCTTCTAACAAACCAATGAGGTCATTATTATGATTATCCCCATTTTATAAATAAGAAAACTGGGAAAATGAGAGGTTAAGTAACTTTCCCGAGATCACAGAATCAGATGGCAGAACTACAAATCTATGCTCAGGCAGATCTGGCTCCAGTTTTCATACTCTTAAGCACAATGCTACACTGCCTGTACTAATAGAACTGGCAGTACATATTTATTGAGCATCTTTGGACAGCACTTCCCTGTCCTATCAGGAACATGTTTGAGACTGTGACATTGGCCCTAAGGAGCTTGCAATCTGGTCATGAGACAAGAAGTGCACACAGGAAAAACTTACAAATAAATACATGTCGTGTTATTAACATTTATTGAATAATTGGTTTCTTCCTTCTACCGTACTATTAACTAAATCCATGTAACCATCTGTAAGGAGTCAACTGTTTTTATCTATGTTTCACAAGAGAAGAAACTAGAGATAAGTAACTCAAGTCCCACAGCTAGTAAGTAGCAGAGGTGAGCCTTGGACCTAGGCAGCCTGAATCCAGAGCCCTTGTTCTTAATCACTGTATTATCCTGGATGTGAATAAGTCTTCAAATGCATGTGACAAGTAGCTGAAAAGTACTGTAAGAGCTTCACAAGAGTAGAAAGGGTGAAGAATCCAGTTAATCAATTACTTAGCTGATTAATTAATTCAGTATTTATTGGTTATCTTCATTGTCTCCGGCTGAAATAGAGTTGGCTCTGAAATGCTGTTGGCTCTTTAAACTTAAGTATGGTCTCTTTTGTTTCCAGAACCCTGCACATTGCCTGCCAAGAATGTCCGCCATGCTCTGCCTTCCCTGGCACCATCCCACTCACTGACTTTACCACCTCTATTAGCAACATTGAATGGCTAATTCCCATTCACCTTTCTGGTCTCAGCTTGGATCCCACAGCCTCTGTAAAGACTTTGCCCCTCCAAGAAGTGAATGGGTGCACTCACATGTAATCCCACTCCATCATAGCACCTACCACACTCTGTCATGATTGCAGGTTTCCTTGTCCATCCACCTACTTCATGCCCTGCTCTGCCATACCTGTCCCTGAACCAACACTCCTTAACCCACCCCAACAAGTCTCTGAGCTCAAGTGTTGGAACTGGGTCTTACTTCTCCTGTTGAATTGCAGCTTTTAACACAAAGCCCAACATATAACAACTGTTGTACAAATATATTTTTGTTGAATGACTTAGTTCTATGTGCCAGGCACTGTGCATTAATATACTTGGTATGTGGCAGGCATTGGCAACACATTAATTTCCAAAATCTCATTAATAATCCTTTGAGACATATTATTATTTCTATTTCACAGGCAAGAAAATTGAGAATCAAGGGCATTAAATAACATCTTCAAGGTCATATAGTAAGTGAGGAGTTGAAATTAGAAATTATGTCTGACCCTAATCCTCTGCTATACATGAATCAATCATTGCAATACAGTTTCTAAAAGTCATAATGAAGTTATAATAAGGCATACAGATGACATAAATGAATCAGAAGTTATCTTCTCATGGTTTGTGGGTGTGGACAGCAGGATCTTTGCAGGGAGGTGATTCTGAAGAAAAAATCTGATACACAGAGAGGGATCAGCATGTTCAAGTGTCATGAGCTGTAAGATGTCCCAGCCTCTTTCTTCAGGGAGTGGTGGGGATTCTTCTGTAAGTGGAACACAGAGTGCAGGGGAGAAGCAGCCGAGGTGCTTGGAATGGAGAGTATCAAGGGTACAAGAGCCAATCTAATGCAAGAGGTGGATCTGGCAGGAGTAGAGGAACGACCAAGGGATGTATCCACCTTAATTCTAAGAAGGCGAGCGTGTGCTCCTGGGGAAGAGTGGCATTATCAAACTCTGGAAGGGATGCTAAGTTCAGAGTGAAGTCAGGTGGTGAATCAGTTGACATATAGAGAAAAATAATTTTCCCTCCATATTGCATAAGAAACAAGAGTCCGAAGCCTTTCACTTTGTTAGCAACTCTTTGAATCACATACCATATACAGTTGAGTATAGACTGGAAGGAGGGGAAGAGTAATTACCGAATACATTGGACGTCCCCTCTATTCCTTCTCATTCTCCTCCTGTAACACATGCTACTTTATCTACTGTTAGTATTATGTATGTGCTAGACACCACACACATACTTTTGTTTATTCTCCTTAATCCTTCCATTGTGGAGAGTATTATTACCCCCACTTTCTAGACAGGAGAATGACAGATTAAAGAGGCTAAGTGACTGGTCAAGTCTCACAGCTAATTACTAACAGTCCAGATTAAACCCATGTGTATATGACATAAAAGTCTATCATCTTCACTGATTTTGTGGAGATTAAAGAATACCAAATATTCAGTGCCTCCTCAGAGTCACTTTACCCAACACATAACAAATATGATGAGATATTTGTTCTGTCCCTAATCTTTTACTTCATTAATTCTTAAAAAGTAAAGACTTGTCTAAAATTCATGGGCTATTTTCTCTGGAGCAATTTCTTCCCTGTTTTCCTCTACCTCGTTTTCTAATTCCACATTTAGAAAGCATGGGATATTTTGATTATTTGCGGAGATATTAGAAATTCTCTTTTAGAATCTTACATTTGCTTTTGAAGACCACAGTTGGAGCCTAAGAGAACAACTTTATGAAAGAGTTTTAAAAATTAATATGTGGTGTCAGTTGCACTCTCAGTCCCATTTTAATGAGAAAGGGACAGGTTATTATGCTATTACATGGTACAGCCTATTCCTGGAAGCCATCTTAAGCTGTTCAGGATAATGTATCTCTACACTGCATCAGCCTCTTTGTTCCATAGATACTGTTTTTTAAAGAATTTTATGAACAGCAAATGGCTCCTTAGGAGAACATTGTAATCACTCAATCTGGATTTTCCAGCATTCTTGGTATAAGGAATGATAATATGCCCATGGGTTGGTGCCAATTTTTAAAGGATGATTAACTCCAGATTTCACACTCTTGGGGCATTGTGAATGCCTGGATCAAGGTCTGATATGTTCCAGCTGATGCTAGAATAAATAAATGCTTAGGCTTCCATTAGGAGGAAGACTGGGAACAAAAGAGTGTATCATTCATCCATTTAGTCAATCAATAAATATATAAGGAGTGCCTGTTCTGTATCGGGCACTGTTGAAGGTGCTGAGGATACAAAATTGTTACCCTCAACGTGCTTACGTTCTCCGAGAGAAGACAGATAGTAAACCAAAAATATATTAAATTATATCCAAAAAAATTCAGTAGAATAAGGAGATGAGAAGTGATATGAGTAAGTCATACTATTTTATAGAATGAGTAGGAAAAGGCCTCTCTAAGTTGCATCTCAGCTGATATCTTAAGGAAATGATTGACCAAGACAGGCAGATGTCAGCGGAAGAGTGTTTCCAGCAATCATGGCAAAGTCCCTGAAGTAGGAGTGCTTTTAAGGAAGAGCATGGATGCCCCTGTGGCTGCAACAGAGAGACTAAGAGAGAATGACAGGAGATGTCATCAGGAAGATGCTGATGAGAGGTAGGGAAAGTTTGAGTCAAAGGCCACGAAGCCTCAGATAAGCCCTTAGTAAAGAATTTAAATGTTATACTGTGTGAATTGGAAAACCACTGCAGGGGGTTGAGTGGAGGAGTCACGTGATCTGACTCACCTTTTTCAAACATCTGTCTGCTCTGCATATAATCAATGTGGGGCAGATGTGAAAGCAAAGCAGCCATAGGTCGGAGGCTGTGTTCATCCAGGCAAGACATGCTGCTGCTTGGACCAGGGTTGTAGGGATAGAGATGGCCAGTGGTGGTTTCATTTTAGATATTTAGAAAGAAGAGCTGTTAGAATTTGCTAAGAGGTTGGATGTGAAAGAGAGTAATTCAGATTTCTTTTACCTGTATATCTGGAAGAATGAAAGTGTTATTTAGTGAGACAGAAAAGATTTCAGGAGAAACAGATGGGGGGGTAGGGGAGCATTATCTCAGCTTTGGATATCAGTGTGAGATATGTGGTGGACATCTGTGTGAAGTTGCAGAGGAGACACTTTGGTAGTGAATCTGGAGGTCAGCAAGAGGTCTGCGCTGAAGATTTGAATTTGGCATTCATGAGCCTGTAGTTAATCCATGGGACTAGATAAAACCATCTAGGTCAGTGTTGGTAGAACACAAGTTCTTGATCCGTCTCTTCAAGGGGTTCAGTTATATTATTAACTTGGTATAAAACCCCCCACATGTTTTGCTTTCATTCCATCCCTTCCAAGGGTGCAAAGTTTCTATGCTTTTCCTAAAACAATTTAAAGTTAAGTGCCACTCAAGCTAACTACAAATCTTTTTTTCTGAAATTCTAAGAGCTTTAATAGAGAACAGCAAAGCAGATGGTAGACTTTGTACAGCAACAGAACAATTCTGAGCAGCTTTCTTGCTTTACCTGTTATAAAATGAATCAGTATGGCCCAACCACATGGTGGTGTATTCAGAATGCCCATTTCTCCTAACTATCTACCAGCATCACAAGTGTGTTCCTGGATTCTTATCAGTCATAATGGTAGCTACTGATCAAGGCCCCAGAGACATACTGACTTTTAGTATAGGACTTTATTCTAAATGTTTATTTAGTAAAGCAGAGGCTTGAAAGGAGAGCTGTGGATACCCCATACTAAGGGAGGCAAGTAAGAGAATGCATAGTGAACCATACGTCTGAAAGTGAATGGTGAACACGTGTATTCCATGGTAACGTTTATGGATGAAGAAAATATTTCATAGTAATTGTGACAGGGAACAAATAAACTGTTTCTACACCAAGTCTCCAAAATAGAATCTATTGAGATGTGGATGAGATTCAGAGTATTTGATTCAGTAGGATGGAAGGACAAAGCGGAGATATATTCCACTAGGCTGCAGCAGGTCCATGCAGTGCAAAGTGCTGCCAGAGGTGGGAGAACATCTATCCAGGCAGGTATGTTAAGGGCATGTGGACAAATAATGGTAGATGATCATGCAGTTGAAGGATGACGTAGGTTACAGTGGTGCACTGACTGCAGCAAAGCCTGGTAAAGGAGGCACCAGGAGCCCAAAACTTGCCGAAGTTGAAACTGGGAGTTCTAGCTTGGAAGTAATTAGCCACAAGCCTGGGTCAGAGCCAGGACTCCAGTTTTAGGACATGAGGAATGGAAACCCAGGGCTATTGGAACAAAGCCAGGAAGGTAATTTGATCTTACATTTATGTGGAACCTTAAGTTTAGAATTTTTGTTTTATCTCTTGTATCAGTAAGAGTTGTATCAGGAAATAAATGGCATTGTCAAACTGAATAATTTTTGGAGAGCCTAAGGCGAGGACTATTATTAAGGTGTGGGCCACATATAGAGATACTGCAAAGACAGTGCATTTCCCTGGAGCTAGAACAGTGGGGGAGCTGTTACCATCCACAGATCTGAAGAGTTGCAGGGGAGAGCTATAAGCAAAACTTGGAGACAGAGGCTGTGTGGAGAAGACAACCCTGTATGAGCTCTGAGTGTAGGTTGAGAGAGGCAGACAGCCCATGGTGACCCAGCTAGATTAGAGCCAGGGACATATATTTCTGACCCCATCTCACTAGCCCCCAACCTCCTGCTACTGTTCTGCACTGGCAAACTCAACAGGAAGCTGTAGGCAAGGGAGCATGGTGAACTGTTTCTACAAGTCAGCCTCAGCACAGAGCGGGGTAGAGGGGTGAAGAGTGGATTTGCAGAGACTAAAGAACATCATCCAGTACATCTCCCAATGAGAATACACGCATAGAAAATACATGAGCAGATGAAAAACGTTTAAAAAGAGAACACACACAAGCATAGGTGATCAGAGTGTAGTCACTGGTTGTATCACTTTGTATCGGAGTCCCATTCCTGCTACATTTCTTGTAATGCATTTTGAATTGATTTTAGAAATTAATTCTACAATTTTCTTGTGACTAACACAATCATATTGTGTTGAACTTTTGCATGTTAAAACATCAGTTTGTTCAAAGTAAACATTTAAAGAATATCACAATTTAAAAACTCTTTTGGAATTGTGTGTATGCACCATTTTTTAAACATCTGAGAGACTTCACCTCAACCAAGCACAAGGACAAAGTTGTGTTCCAGCCTCAGAGAGATTGGCTTCCCAGTCATGCATCCAAGCAATCAGGTGCAGAAGAACGAGACAGGAATCATTTGTCAGGACAGAGATGAAAGATGGGCGTCTTGATTGAAAGACTGAACATCAAAACTAAGGCAAAAGACCAAACACAGGCCAGAGTTGGGCAGACTCCATAGTTGTTATTGAGTTCTAAATTGGGATTCTTTCAGTGTTCTCTGATGAAGGACCAATTAGTCATAGAATCCAGAGAATAGAGCTGAGCTTCCATGAGGGAACCAGGCAGCCCCAGGTACTGACGAGAGACAGAATATGAATGCAGGGAACCAAGCAAGTGGTGGCAGAAGCATTTGACAATCACAACCATTTTTCCAAAAGTAGCTGCTTCTAGCTGTTTGCCCACTTGTGTATATGATGCTAACCTGGAGAGAGGAATCAGATTTTTCTTAATGGCATGCTAATTTATTTGGCCTGACACCAAAATTGCACCTTCTAGAACAATTAATTGAGTCACACATTGGGTGAGGCTGATAGGAACTAGAAATTTTATTTCAAAGCTGAATTATCTCACACAGTGGTTTCTAGAAGTTTCAAATAATCTCGAACATGTGACGTCTGAATCCTAATGCCATCTGTGATGTTTTTAACTTTTAGTCATAGCATTTAAATGAAAGTAACTGTGATTTTAAAACAGTGTTCATAGATGGTACATACACAGCAAATATTGTGAATTTTTTCGTGGGTATTATTGCATGATACTAGCAGGCAGTAGCAACATAAATTATCTTTTTTCCCCCTGTATTTGTACCATGTGGTTATTACCTTGATTTTGAATAGTTTGAAAAATGATTAATTTTGCCAGAATTAATTTGGGGACTTTCTATACCAATGATTAATATAGCTATTGAGATTATAACACTAAATAATTATCAACAATAATTTAATTTTACGCTAAAATACTATAACATTTACAATATTCCTTAGAACACATTTACATAATGGGAAATGTAATGCTCTCGGTTTAAGTACCATTTTTTCAGAATGCTGTATTTCGTTATTTTGTATGAACTTTTAGATGATGAAACACATAGACTGTTTCTACCCTGACAAATGAAAGGACAAATTTAGAGAATTATAATTTAGGAATGTAATTTTTTTCTTTTTTTACAATAGCCAGATACTTGATGTCAAAGGAAAGTTCTATTTTATTTTTTTCATTTTTTTCATTTTTTTATTTTACTTTTTTTTTGAGACAGAGCCTCACTCTGTCACCCAGGCTGAAGTGCAGTGGTGCTATCTCAGCCTCTTGGGTTCAAACGATTCTTCTGCCTCAGCCTCCTGAGTAACGGAGACTACAGAAACACACTACCACGCTCAGCTAATTTTTATATTTATTTACTTATTTATTATTTTTAGTAGAGACAGGGTTTTGCCATGTTGGCCAGGTAGGTCTCGGACTCCTGGCCTCAAGTGATCCACCTACCTCAGTCTCCCACGGTGTTGGGGTGACAGGTATGAGCCATAGTGCTTGACTCAAAGAGAGGTTTGATGAAGAATTATTTGTCTCAGTTTTTAACTGTATTCTATGAATGTACACATATGTCAAAATATACTTCTAATAGTTTACTAAAAACTTTTTATTTCTCAACTAACTGTGCCCTTTATTTAGAAAACAAATATATTAACATAAGCAAAAAATAAAAATTATCTATAACCAGGCAATCTAGAGAAAACAATCGTGTAACTATATCATACTTTATTTTTTAATGTGAATTATCGAAAAGTGACCATATTTGTACAGATTTTCAAAAGTCATGACTATATATAGAAAAATATGACCATATTTGTACATATTTAACTTTTTTTGTTTTAGAGATAGGGTCTTGTTTTGTCACCCAGAGTGGAGTGCTATGAGATCGTGGCTCACTGTAGCCTTCACCCCTTGAGCCCAAGTGACATTCCCATCTCAGCTTCCCTAATAGGTGGGACTACAGTCACATGTCACCATGCCTGGCTAATTTTTTGTTTTTTGTAGAGATGAAGTCTCACTATATTGCCCAGGCTGGTTGTGCTCTCCTGGGCTTAAGTAATCCTCCCACCTCAGCCTCTCAAAGTGCTAGGATTACAGGCATGAGCCACTGTGCCTGACCTAGGTACATATTTTAATAAAAGTATTTTACAGTCTGGGCATGGTGACTCACGCCTGTAATCCCAGCACTTTGGGAGGCGGAGGTAGGTCACGAGATTAAGACCATCCTGGCTAACACGGTGAAACGCCGTCTCTACTAAAAATACAAAAAATCAGCTAAGCGTGGTGTCACATGCCTGTAGTCCCAGTGACTTGGGAGGCTGAGGCAGGAGAATTGCTTGAATCCAGGAGGTGGAGGTTGCAGTGAGCCAAGATTGCGCCACTGCACTCCAGCCTGGGTGACACAGTTAGACTCTGTCTCAAAAAAAAAAAAATTAAAAAAAAAGAAAGAAAAAATATTTTTAACATTTTTTTGTGTCTCTTAGTGGCTGCTCCTTGGGTTAAAAGTTTTTATTTTAGACTGATTTTGAGTTCTGATATTTCAAACGATTTATGTAAACTAAATCCCTTGTTTTTTAACAAGCCCCAATTAACTGTAGTTAATTACATACAACTGTAGGCTCTCAGGGTAGAAACAAACTTAAAAAGTAAGCCAATTGAGCTCTAGTTCTGATGCCAGATGTCTTCTTCAATATTCTTGCTGTGGTTATAAAGCCTGGGATTGATTGTCTTAATGAGAGGCTCACTTCCTTTTGGAGGCTGTCCATCTTGAAATAATTTTTGCTACTAGAAAATATTTCCTTATGTTGTTCTACAATTTATCTTTATACGGTCTCTAACCTTCAGGAACATCAGAGTAGGTCTAGTCCCTCTTCTGCAAGGACAGCAGCCCAACCACAAAAGTAAACACAGCAGCAGATTTCCCCGTCCTCTCAGCTTCTTTCTCTGTGTTTCCTCTTCTTTAGCATAAATGCCAAACATTCCCTAAGGCCGTTTTTATGTTTCAAAGTTTCAAAATACCTGAACAACTGTGTTAGAAACAACAGACTACGTTATTATTCCATTCTTATAGAAACTATCAGTTTTGTGTAGGAGTATCATTTAAATTAGATTCAAATTTGTCATGATAAATAATTGCAATATGTATTTTTCCTAGGGAGATAAAATGCGATGAATTGCTATATTGAAATCGGGCAATGTAATTTGCAATATTTTTCTTTCAGTGATGTTTTATGGGGCTATTAAACCTAATACCTAATTCAATAAGTTTTATTTTTAAGATCTTAGATTCATTTGCTATATTTATGTATCACCAGCCATTGGTCAGGGGATAATCCTAAAATTCTTAGCTCCTCGACTATCCCAATATGTTGATAATATACTACATAATTTGACAAATTACCTAGTGCCAAGATCTGGCTCTTTGAATACACTGCATTTAAAGGCAAAAATCTCCAAATCTGCATACTTAATTATACAACATTATCATTTCTATCCCTAATTCCTTAATCAAAACTGTCATTAGCAATGCAAATAATAAAGGAAATTGAATTACAAAGGAAGTAAAGATTGGTGACTGTAAGATCAGATAGCTGATTTTAGAAAGTCAGGTTGAAATTGGGCTCAGTTTTATAATTCAGATAAACAATGCAACTACCTTGTCATAAGCCTTTTCAATTTTAAAGATAAAGCACTGAGTATTTTTGTTTGTTTGACGAGAATTTTACATGAAATCCACGAGTAGCAATAGATTAAATTATTATGCATTTTAACAAGATGACCTATAATATATCAAATCACTGCAAATCATGAACATTGCTTTTTTTTTTTTTTTTTTTTTTGAGACAGAGTCTCACTCTGCTGCCCAGGCTGGAGAGAAATGGCGCGATCTCAGCTCACTGCCACCTCCACCTCTGATTCTCCTGCTTCAGCCTCCCAAGTAGCTGGGGTTACAGGCATGCACCACCATGCCCGGCTACTTTTTGTATTTTTAGTAGAGACGGAGTTTTGCCATGTTGGTCAGGCTGGTCTCGAACTCCTGATCTCAAGTGACTACCCGTCTCGGCTTCCCAAAGTGCTGGGATTACAGGCATGAGCCACCGTGCCCAGCCGAACACTGCTTATTTTTTTTTTTTTTTGAGACGGAGTCTGGCTCTATTGTCCAGGCTGGAGTGCAGTGGCGTGATCTCCGCTCACTGCAAGCTCCGCCTCCCGGGTTCACGCCATTCTCCTGCCTCAGCCTCCCGAGTAGCTGGGACTACAGGCGCCCGCCACTACGCCTGGCTAATTTTTTTGTATTTTAGTAGAGACGGGGTTTCACTGTGTTAGCCAGGATGGTCTCGATCTCCTGACCTCGTGATCCGCCCGCCTCGGCCTCCCAAAGTGCTGGGATTACAGGCTTGAGCCACCGCACCCGGCCCGAACACTGCTTTTTGAGGTGTCACTTGAGAAATTGGTTTTGGTGGATTCAATCAGTGCTTTGTCTTTTCTAGGTTGGTTAATTTTGACTGGTTGGTTGTATGACTAGAGTTGCTGGAATTCAAGTCTTTTAATTTTAACTATTCAACTGAAAGCAGTGCGTTACAATAGAACATGGATTCCAAAGAATTTACCGAGAAGAAGCAAAGCAATACTTGGGAGAACTGTAAGTAAAGTTAATTAAAGCTCCTACCAATGCAGATTGGCAAAATCTTTGGTGTCAGTTTCTACCTTTAAGATAGTCTTCCTTTGTACCCAGGAGGCTGGTTAGATTTACTAGGCCTATGTCTGCATAATGCAAAAACCATCTCTGCTATTTAGATTTCTAGATTGTACATATTAGGTATATAAATATTAATAAAAATTTTCTGCCCTTAAATATTACATGTCACAGTTAATATTCTGCACTCTCTGTCTAGATATCTACTTTTCAATATTTGCTGCTAGAACTTTATTAATAAATTTGAAGCCTGCTTTGTTCTCTATGTGTGAATTTTATAGGGAACACTATGTTCAAACAACTAAGGAAAAAATATTGGCCATTTATTTTTTGATGGAAGATAGGAATGTAGCGTGTGTTCTACAATTTTAGCAATATAAGATATTACTGAGATAAATGCAATCTCAGACACAAAGTGCTTCATTTTGTGTTAAACGTAGCAGAGAAATGTTTTACTGTCTCATGGGAGCATCAAGTTTCCCCATAATTGAAGAGCTAGCACAAGATATCAAGGATCCTGAAAAAGAGCTTCCTGCATTGGTGGGAGACTCGATGGCACTGGCTTGCAATTATACTGACCACTGGAACCCTCGGGAGCTTAAAAGATGCTGAGGTTTGTGTCCTAGCCTCAGGCATTCTGATTTAATTGGTCTGAGGTATGATTTGGGATTGGGATTTTAAAGTTTCGCAGGTAATTCTAATATGCAGCCACAGTTGAAGACAGCTGTTCTAAAATCTCATCTAACCAAAATTAGCAATTTCTTCTAATATGCTTTGATGATTTTTAAAGCAGTGATCTCTAAAGAAACCCCTAGACCTGAAAATTACGCTATGCAAGAGATTCTGTGGTCCAATAAACTTGAAAAGTGTTACGTATCTTATCATCCTTTTGGAGAAATCTAATTCACCTGGACACATTAAAGATCATGGTAGGCCCGGTATGGGGTCTCACACCTGTAATTCCAGCATTTTGGGGAGACTGAAGCAGGAGGGTTGCTTGATCGCAGGAGTTTGAGACCTGCCTGGGCAATATAGCAAGACCTTGTCCTTATAAAAAATTAGAAAAAAAATATTAGCCAGGCATGGTGGTGCAAGCCTCTTACCACTACTGCACTCCAGCCTGAGTGACAGTGAGACCCTGTCTCACATGCACACACATAAAAGACAATGGTAAAAACATTTCTCACCCAGTATTTCCCAGAATTTTTAATCAGGGTTTTCATTTTTTATAACAGCTATTATAATCCCATAAAATTAGCATTCTTTGGCTCACACATTCACTAGCAGATTTATATTTTGCTGAGTTACTTCTGATCTCTGTGTTTTAAGAATAAAATTCCGGCCAGGTACGGTGGCTCACACCTGCAATCACAACACTTTTGGAGGCCAAAGTGGGTGGATCACCTGAGGTCAGGGGTTCAAGACCAGTCTGGCCAACATGGTGAAAACACCATCTCTACTAAAAACACAAAAATTAGCCGGGTGTGGTGGCAGGTGCCTGTAATCCCAGCTACTTGGGAGGCTGAGGCAGGAGAATCAATTGAATCTGGGAGGCGGAGGTTGCAGTGAGCTGAGATTGCGCCCCTGCACTCCAGCCTGGGCGACAGAGCAAGGCTCTGTCTCTAAATAAATAAATAAATAAATAAATAAATAAAATTCCTACTTGCATTATGACATTAAACCACAAACGTGGACTAAGCTATTCTTGGTCATATGGTCTTACATTGGTAATTTTTACATTGGTATAGCTGTTGAGTAAAGTGTACGTTGACATGAACCCCACTGGCAATGAGATTCTGCTCTGGGCTACTCCCTTTGGACCCAGTGTTTATTAATGCAAAGGACTTGGCAGTAAGTCTTTAGTGCCCAAATTGATAAAAAGCAGGGAAGGACTACCAATCTTGCTCAAAAGTTACCATTTACCAGTTACTTAACTCCCCTTTGAATTGACCCTCTTCTGCAGCTTAAATTATAAGCTCCCTGTCTTCAAATGTCTTTAAATCTCTTAAGCATCATGGGATGTGTTTCTTTGGGAAGAAAGCTGGAAGTTATGAGATGTGGAAAGAGTGTTGAATGGAGTGATTGAGGTTGTGAAGGTATAATCAAGAGAAAGGAGGTTCACTCACAAATGAGAGTTAGATTGAGTGATGGTAAATTAACCTTGAGGCTGAAGGAGGCCGTAGACGTGCCATTTATCATTTCTCCTTGTGTAGAGATGAAGATGTGACAAGAATACACACCCCAAAGCAAAGCGACCCAGGCTGTCTGTTCACTTCACATCTCAGGTGTTGTCTTACTCAATTTTTTGGCAGCCTGACAACTTGGCCGCCTCCTCCCATTTTCTTCCCTTGGCTTCTGGAATCCTGTACACTCCTTGTTTTCCGCTTATGGCTTTAACTGCTCCTTCTGATCTCTCCCAGGTTGGGGAAGGCACTCCTATCTTTGCTCCTGTGATGACCTATGTCCACTTACTTCCTTTATGGCACTGGCTCCAACTACTCAAAAGGTTTCTTTAGTTGTATCTTCACTGTATTATTTTTATATTAAATATATAACATGGTATTTTATATTAACTATAATATCTTTAATAGTAAGAGGTATACTATTCATCTATGTCTCCCCAAATTAGGCAGACACCTAATAGGGCATCAACAAGTGTTTATTCTTTTATTATTTTTATTACTTTAATTTTTTTTTTTTTTTAGATATGGTCTCACTCTGTCACCTAGGCTGGAGTGCAGTGGGGTGATCAGGGTTCACTGCAGCCTCAACCTCCCAGGCTCCAGTGATCCTCCCACCTTAGCCTCCCAAGTAGCTGGGACTACAGGTGTGTGCCACCACATCTGGCTAACTTTTGTATTTTGGTAGAGATGGGGTTTCACTAGGTTGCCCAGGCTGTTCTTGAACCCCTGAGCTCAAGTGATCCTCCTGCCTTGGCCTCCCAAAGTATTGGGATTACAGGTGTGAGCCACCCTGTCCAGCCAACAAATGTTTGTTAAACTAAATTAATTGATTGATCCCATACACACTCAAGAGATCCAATAGAGAAATGAAGTAAAGGCCAGTGGGAAATGCCACCATAAAGAATAGTGACTTACCTTTCTAATGTATGCAGTTGTCTTTCCACTTAAAAATATAGCTCTTTTTGATTACAGCATTGATAAATATTTATTGTATTTAAGTAACTGGTATTGTAGAAGATCTGAAAATAAAGAAACAAAGGACACAAAACAATGCACAAATCTACCACCCAAAGATCACCATTGTAAGTAATTGTGTGTATTTTCCTCCTAGGCCTTTTTCTAGGCCTAAGTCAGGGTATATATATGTAGGTATGCATGTGTGTGTGTGTGTGTGTTGTGTGTGTGTGTGTGTACTTTTTAAAAGAGAATTTGGATCATAATGAAACAAACAATTTTGTACTTTTAGTAATTTATAAACCCCAATTTCCATCAGTGTATGAAGGAAGCTGTCTTACAACTCTCACCGGTATAACGTGCATTTTCGCTAAGGAATATATTTATCTGCCTATATATTGCCTCATATTAGAATTATTTTATTCTAGTATGTGTAACTTTCATATTCTTATATAAATATGTAATCTTGTTTTTCCACTATTAATTTTTTTATTGATTCTCATGGATGTGGCTATTCATGAAATATAAACTTAAACTTCCCTTTGATAGGAAACCCCTGAAATCCTTTAGTGAGGCTTTTCTTTTTGGATCCAAGTTGTATTTTAGCTTACTAGCAGAGGTCCTAGGGTTTCCAAAATGGTTTCTTGCTCATTTTTTTCCCTTGGTTAGCATTCAGTTCAGGTGCACACGTTTAGTAGGGTACATACATTAAGCAAGGCAGGTGTTCAGTGAAAGTCAAGTGTCCTTCAAAGAATAATAGCAGCATCCCAGGGGTTCCCTTTGAGTTTGAAACCTTCTCTAAGACTAGCATAATCATCTGTTGGGGGAATCCTGGTGCATCAGTCTCTTCATGAGCTTACCCTAGATCAAGCTATCTGGCTTTGGTGTCCATTGTGGGTTACTGTCTCTGTTTCTAGACATATTGATAGAAAAGTTCCAGATGTCACAACAAAGAATATTTTCTATCTCAATCACTAATTAATAAAAGATTCACATGTCTGAAAGCAAATTATTAACTTATTGAAAGGAAGACACTTTTAAGGCCAAGATGTGCTATTTGTGAACTATTTCTCAATGTTTCTATAAAGTAATCTAAATCGAGTGCTATTTAATTTAACAAAAGGAAAATAAAAAAATAATTCTGTATTCTTCAGCTATGGGGGTCACAATGCTGAGGATGCAATAAAAATTTAAACGGACTTCAGCTAGTCTCTAGAGCAAGGCCTCTTTGCTTTTGATACAAGAGATGACACTAGTAGATGACTCCTTGTTTGGGGTGACTGTAAGTCTAGCTTTATGGCTTCCTCTGTGCTCTTTTGTTTTTCCCTAGTTTACTGCTTTATGTCGTATGAACACACACCCCTTAGAATTTATCTAACTTTTTTTTTTTCTGTTGCTCCTACCATACTTCCCAGAAGCCAAAGAGCAAATATGTGTAGAGTAAATCAAGGTTTCTCAGTCATGGCATCACTGAATGAATGTGCATTGTAGGACGTTTGGCAGCATCTATGGGGTGTGCCCACTAGATGCCAGTAGCACCCCTCTTCCCTAGTTGTGACAACCAAAAATGGTCCTAGTAATTGTCAGATGTCCTTTGGGAGGCAAAATCGCCCCTGACTGAGAACCCTGGAGTAAATGTGGCTCAGTCTTCCTGTAGGATCCCCGACTTGACCTGTGGCGGGCCATGTTCCATTGTCTACCCAATAACCAGAGTAGTGTTTCCTAAGAATAAGGTCTTGCCACTTCCCTGCTTATAATATCCAACGTCTTCTTGTGACCCTGGAGTAAAATCTGAACTCCTGTGGCAACCTATATAGCCCTCCATGATCTTACCCCAATCCACTCTGTCTCATCAGCTATCTCTCTTCTCAATTTACCATGATCAAAGCCACCCCTCAAAGAGGCCTTTCTTGCCACTTATTAACGCAGCCTCTCCCTTCTTCTAGTCACTCTATTATATCATATGGTTTGCTTTGTTTATATGCATGTTTTACAACCTGAGATTACCTGGTACCTTTATCTGTCTACTGGTTTATTGTCTTTTCTCAAGCACAGCAGAATGTAAGCTTCTTGAGTGAAAAGGGCATTTCTACTTTGTTCACTACTCCTTGCCCAACGTCTAAGATAAAGCCTAACACTTCATAGCTGTTCAAAAAAATGAATAAATAAATAAATGGGTAAAATTAGGCAGAGGCAGTGACTCAGTATACACACACACACACACACACACACACACACACACACATATACACACACATACATATATACAGACACATACACTATATATATATAATTCTCTTTTTCTGTATTCACACTTCAATAATTCAGTAGTACTTTGGATAGTCAGAAAAGGGCAGAGAACAAAGAAATACAACCTTGTGTGTCTACTATCTAGATAATGTGATCTTGAGTTGCAAAAGATGAAGGGTACCATTACATATTTGACAGAATCAGTGCTCATATGTATATAGTAGTTTACAAGTAGATCTAGACTTTTTCCATCCACATAAGTCAACATTTCTGTGTTAAGTAGTCATTAAGGGTGAAGTGCTGAAAATAGCAAGATTCATTTCCTTCCATCAAGGGGCTCACAGTCCAATGGGCGGGGCCAGAGGCATGGAAGAGGAGTTCATTAGAGATAGTCTGATAAGTGCTTCAATGTGAAATGAAGGATCCGGAGCTAGCAGTGTACCTAAGAAACCCCGGGACAGACAGATGCTGGAGTGTATGTGTTAAAAATCAAGGAACCCTGACTAGAGTGCTAACTCTTAAAGATTCCTCTTATGTATTTTGATACAGAAACACTCCACTTGGTAAAAGGAGTGTGCTTATAAATCCCCACCTCACCAAATGAGAAGGAGCTGCTGGCAAGATCTGAGCTCAACACCCCAGGAACCTCCAGATTTGGAAGGCTTTTGGTTTCCTCACTTCTCTTGCTTTCTATTTTTGCCTCGAAATATGTGCACTCCTAGAGTTCCCTATTTTCAAAAAGCCTTCTGAGCCAGTAAGGAAGAAACGTTTGCTTTGGGCAGCTTCCAAATATTTGTGAGATGCCATTGATTACTTTTTCACTGCAACTGCAAGGCAAATCTATACTATTAAGTAATAATATAATGTTGATATTCTGCCGTGAATGATGGGTCTAGTATACATACCATGCTCAAGCATATCTTTTCATTTTTGAGCATGGCACTATGTCAGTGGGAGCAGTGGATTTGCAGGTATTTTCCATAATTCCAAAAATGTGATGAGGGTCTTGAGGTGTGGTTAAGTAATAGGAATGCTGTAAGAGTATTACGAAGTATTTTTGGGAGGGTTTATAATCCTGTAAATCTAGCACATTGTTGTTCAGTTGAGTAGTCGCTCAATGTGGTTTAATTGGTCAGGTTCTTCATGGAACAACAAACAAGACAGTGAAGACTCTTACAGTTACTGCTTTGCAGTATGGCACAATTATTCAAAATATAAATATCTCTCAGATTAATTTAATATATGAGAGGAAATTCATGCTTGTCTTGATTTTTGGAGTAAGAAACTATGCAATCTTTCCCCACTTACATTTTTCATGTGATTTCAAATATATCAAACTCATTCAGATATTCTTAATTTGGGAGGACAGGCACAGATAATATATTTGAATATACTTGAGAATTTTCTATTCTTCACTTGAAGATAACCATTCTGAAAATAAGATGCTCTTCTCTCCTCTTACTCTGGTTAGAATTTTAACTATTCAAAGTGGAATGTGAGAGTGATTTAGCCCATTACTCCTTGGTTTTCTCTCCATCCCTCACTTTTTTTGTTTATTGAAACCGACGTGTTTCCAATGATGTACTGAGCTGATTTTTGCTTTTGTTGATAGCTGAGCTTTTATGAGGTTTGCTTAAACTGCTTTTATGATACTATGCCTCCCCAACAGGCACAACGGTCTCACATTCTCAGCAGGGCTGGGGTAGGGAATCACCAATAAGGAACTTCTCTTCTTCCACAAGAATGGAAGACATCCAGTTTCTCGTCTGTTCCTGTCCCTGTGGACACAAATATCAAAATCAGTCTTGCTGGTGGCATTTGAAATGGTATATGCACAGTTCAGGAAGCATTACTGTTTACTCATTAATCACTCTGGGCCACTAGTCAAAATATTTTCTCTGCAAAAATGCCTTTCCTATTTTGTACCAATTAATATTGGATGAAACTCAAGAGTCACAGTTAATCTGTGGCAAAGCTTTTATTTGCTGTAAGGCCTGCAGATATGAAAAATGCTCCATGTAATATTTTAATTAATAAAATATGCTGAGAAGTGTATTTTCTGAAGTAGATTTTTATTACACTTCATTACATTTCCAAATTTAATGGACACATATATTATGTCCTGTCACCATGGGAACCACATCAAGGCAGGCTTTTTATAGGCTGTTGGATGTAGTTATAAAACTCTCACAAAGACAAAATTGTTTCTTATAAGTTTAAAAGAAGCTGTGCTCATTTACAGTATGTATAATTTAGTACAGAGCTTGAGGCAATAGAGAGGGTCTTTATTTGATTTAGAGACTAATACTTCTTTTCATGAAGCTCTTAAGTGTTAATTATTTCAGGTCTGTGTTCATGAAGATATAACTTGGCTTATTGTGAAAGCAAATTTAAAAAAATTCAGACTTTGTATAATAGATGAAACAGATGAAATTCTTCTTTGTAACTGTTTAAAAGCAAGGCACTTTTAAAACAAAATTTTCCAAACATACATAAAAGAAGGAACTACAATGAACCCCAATACCCAGCTTGAATAACCACCAATATTTTACTGTATTTATTTTATGTGTCCCCTGCAAACACCACTTTTATGGCTGAAATATTTTAAAGTAAATTGTAGTAAAATGGTAAAATATCATTTTACTATCAAATACTTTAGTATGCCTCTTAAAAAAGAAGGAGGCAAGAACAAGGACCACATAGCAAACAACTTTCTATATTCAATAAAAAATATCATAAAACATATGACAGAACAGAGACCAAACACATGGATCATATCAGCAAATACAAATAGGCTTACCTTACTTATTACAAAGAGAAAAGAAAAGATTTTCAGAGTGCCCAAAGAAGAAAATGCTTGCTCTATAGTATTTAAAAGGGATATACCTAAAATTAAGTGATTTTGAAGGTTAAAAATAAAAGAATAGGCAATTGCAAATTTTAAAAAAATCAGGGGTCTTCTTACAGGGGAGTTTAAATTAAGGCCCAAAATATTAAAATAGATAAAGAAGGATATTTTATAATACTACAGTCAGAAATTCACAAAGATGATTCAAAAGTTATCTTTTCTTCCAGTAACACAGAAATGACTTTCAAAAAGCAGAAACTGCTAGAGACTAGAAATAGACAGAGACATACTAATAGTAGGAGATTTTAACCCACTTCTCTCAGTTCTAGGAAAGTCAAAGGATAAAATGCTAGTAAGAATAGAGAAGACTCAACATAACCAATAAGTTAAAACTAATATTTATAAAACTTGAACACTAATAATAGAGATTATGCCTTCCTTTTATGTAAGAGTCTTTGGAATTGAAATTAGTGAGAGTTAATGGAGGGGAAAATCATAGAGTTTGAACCCTGGTTTAACATTTCATAGCACTTTCAAAGTTAGCAAATGTATTCACATTTTCAATTCAAAATTATTTATGTATTTTCCACATTCCATTCACGTGGCCTGCTCCATCCTGAACAGGGATCTATTCTGGCTATTTATGATTTTCCACATTAAAGGTAAGCATTGGTGCTGATTTTTAGATCAGATGGAGCTTGGAATATTTTTCCTTAAAGTTTTCCAAGTTTAATTTCCAAGGAACTATCCAGTTTAGCCTCATATGAGCTTTCTGCCTTTTTTAAATTCCAGGAGAGAAATGTGAGATTTCGCAAACAGAGAGATTGCTTTTCCATCAGTCACAGCCCATGCCTGACATGTGCAAGGGGCTTCGTAGTTAAACAGATGGGCAACATGCAGGTCTTTTGTCTTTTCTTTTCTTTTAACAAAATGAAAGATTAACCTGTTCTTTAGCAACATTGCTTCCCTTCTTTATTCAAAGATTCTTCCTCCCTCTAAAAGAATTGACATTTATGATGGATTTTTTGAGTTGAATTTTACTGCAAATACAACTTTTGTCGAAATGTGCAACCTTTAGGAGTTTTTGGGTCTGTAAGGTATGGCATATTTTTTCCTCCCAGTTTTCATAAATGAGTATTAGTGAGTGATAGGGAGCATAGATTACATCACAACAGCCAATATTGATGGTAATGGGATTCCAATTGGAGACTAGCCATCTATAAAATGGTATAAAGCTGCTATGGGAAATGCGCAGAAACAGAAAGCCACTTGACTTAAGTGAATGGCTGCTTTGCTAGCTTAGTATTTATTTGTTTGTTCACTCCTGTGTTTTTTTAAATGTATTTGTTGTTGGATTTTTTTGTCTTAATACCTTGGGGTTCTGATACCTTCCTGCTGCAAGGGAAATTTGCTAATATAACAAAGTAGTTGTGAATATGGAGTGTTGGAGGCAGATTGCTCTGGGAATTAGAACCACTTACTAGCAATGTGACCACAGCAATTCACGTCAATTCTTTGAGCTTCATAGTTACCTCTTGTAACATGGGAAACATAATAATAGTACTCACCTAATGGAGTTGTTGTAAAGCTTCCATCAAGTTTTTGTGAAACACTTAGCACAGTGCCTACATACATAAAGCATTTTATTGATGCCATAAGGTATACTAATAATTAGTATGTTACAATAATAATTAGTATTTAATGTTAAGCTAATTGAAGAGACTGAGAAACTCATGTTTACTAAAAGTAAAAATGAGTCTTTAAAAAATATTTTATTTTTAGTTGTGGAGGAAAATAACAGAAAATTTACCATTTCAACTATTTTTCAGAGTGTAAATCAGTAGGGTTGAGCATATCCACATTGCTGTAAAACAGGATTCTAGAACTCTTCATCTTACAAAACAAAACCTCCATATCCATCTAACAAGCCTTTGAGAAAAACTTTTTAAAGAACAGTTTTAGGCCGCGCGCAGTGGCTCAAGCCTGTAATCCCAGCACTTTGGGAGGCCGAGACGGGCGGATCACGAGGTCAGGAGTTCGAGAGACCGTCCTGGCTAACACGGGTGAAACCCTGTCTCACTAAAAATACATAAAAGCTAGCCACGGAGGTGGCTGGCGCCTGTAGTCCCAGCTTACTCGGGAGGCTGGAGGCAGGAGAATGGCGTTAAACCCGGGAGGCGGAGCTTCCAGAGCTGAGATCCGGCCACTGCCACTCAGCCTGGTGCGGGACAGAGCGAGACTCCGTCTCAAAAAAAAAAAAAAAAAAAAAAAAAAAAAAAAAAAAAAAAAAAACACTTTTTAAATTTACAGGAAAATGTGAGATGGTACCAGAGAATTCCTATGTATCCCACACCCAGTTCCTCCATTATTAGCATCTTAACATTGTACAGGTACATTTGTGCAGTTAATAATATCAACATATTATTTGTTTACTGAAGTCCATACATTATTTAATTTCCTTAGTTTTTACCGAATTCCTTTTTCTTTCCAAAATCTTGTTCAGGGTTCAACACTACATTTATTTGAACATGACTCTTCAGGTTCCTCTTGGCTGACAAATTATTTAGACTCCTTGATTTTGATGACCTTGACAGCTTGGGAGAATTATGGTTAGGTATTTGGGTAGAGTGTCTTCATTTGGGATTTATTGGTTGTTTTCTTATTATTGGACCTGGGTGTTAGAATACATGCTTTCAATCTGACCATTATTATTGATGTTGACTTTGATTATGTGGCTGAGGTAGTGTTTGTCAGGTTTCTCCATTGTAAAGTTACAAATGTCTTGAATTGAAAATTCACTAACACAAATGATGTTGAGAACCTTTTCATAGGTCACCTGCCTTCTGTATATCTCTTATTGGTGGTGACTCATCTGCTCTTGTCCACTTTTGAAAATTGGGTAGTTTCCTTACCCATTGTTGAGTTTCTAGAATTTCTTTGTCTATTTTGGATATAAGTTCCTTGTCAGATATGTATTTTACAAAATATTTTCTTCCAGTCTGTAGCTTTTTGCCTATTCATTCTCTTAACTGTGGTCGTCCAGAGAGCAGCATGCTTTTATTTTTAATAAAGTACAACTTACCAAGTTTTAATGGTTATACTTTTAGTATTGCGTCTAAAAACTCATCCACCAACACAAGTTCATATAGATTTTCCGCTTTGGCTCTTTTCTAGGACATTGTATGGTTTTGCATTTTAGCATCATAACATGTAAATCATTTTGGAATTGGTGTCATAGGTGTTTCTATTTTATGTTTCTCTCTCTCTCTCTGCTCTCTCTCTCTTTTTTTTTTTTTTTTTTTGGCCTATGGACATTCAATTTCTCCAGCACCATTTGTTGAACAGATGATCCTTTTCTCCACTTCATTGCCTTTGCTCCTTTTACAAATAGCAGTTGACTATATTTGTGTGTCTCTTTCTGAGCTGTTTTGTTCCAGTAGCTTATGTCTATTGTTTAGTCAATACCTCATTGTCTTGATTACTGTAGTTTTATGGTAAGATCTGAAATCAGCAAGAGTGCATCCTTCACTGTTGTTCTTCAATATTGTGTTGGCTATTCTAGGTCTTTCACATTTCCATATAAACTTTAAATCATTTTGTTAACACCTACAAAGTAAGTTGCTTGGATTTTAATAGGGTTTTCATGAAATCTATAGATTGATTTATGCAGTATTATCATCTAAACAATATTAAGTTTTCTACTTTATGAACATGGAAAATATGTATTTAGATTTTCTTTCATCAGAATTTAAAATTTCTGTATAATTCTGTTTACAAGTAAAATTATAACGCTTGTGGAGAAAAGAGAGGATGTGTGGAAAAGAGAACTCTTGTGCACTGTTAGTGAAAATGAAAATGTAAATTAGTATAACCATTATGGGAAATAGTATGAAATTTTCTCCAAGTTAAAAATAGTGCTACTACATAATCCATCAATCCCACTACTGAGTATATATAGCCAAAGGAAATGAAATCAGTGTATCAAAGAGATGCCTTCACTCCTGTATTAATTGCAGCACTATTTCTAATAGCAGAGATATGGAATCAACTTAGGTATTCATCAACAAAGGATACATAAAGAAAATGTGGCACATATCCACTATGGAATACTATTCAACCTTAGAAGAGAATAAGATCCTGTCATTTGTGACAACATGAATTCGCCTAGAGAACATTACATTAAGTGAAATGAGCCAGGCACAGAAAGACAAATACTGCACGATCTCACTTATATGTAGAATTCCAAAAAGTCAAACTAATGGAAGCATAGAGTAGAACGGTGTTTATCTGGGGTTGGTGTGGGGAACCAGTGGAGTTGCAAAGATGTTGGTCAAGGAGTACAATATGTCAATTAGACAGGAGGAATAACTTGAAGAGATCTATAGTGCAACATGGTAACTATGGTTAACAATGTATTATATACTTGAAAATTGCAAAGAGAGTAGATTTTAAGTGTTCTCACAACAAAAATGATAAATATGTGAGGTAATATGTTAATTAGCTTGATTTAGGCATTTCACAATATATACATATTTCAAAACATTGTGTTGTACACCAAAATATACATACTTTTATTTGTCAATTGAAAATAAAATAAAATTATTATCTTAAGTAAAAAATACATTTTAAAAATAATTCATCAACTAGTAAAATGATAAATATATTTAAACAACTAAATGCATTCAATAATTTATATGCCATGGTAGAAACATACACTGGGTTCAGTGGGGCACAAAAGCAGGAGTGGTCAATTCTACAGAATGGCCTGAAATTTCATCAAGTGTTTCATAGAAGGGCTGACACTTGGAAGTGTGAACAAAGAGAAAGGAAGTAGAGAAACTAAATTGGTGAGTACAGAAGAGTGAAACAGTATAGCAGATTTATATTCTCTCAAAAAATTTATAATTTATAATTTTCCACATATAGACCCTGTGTATGTGTTAAATTTAAACCTAAGTACAGTTAACCCTTGAACAACACGAGTTTGAAGTGCACAGGTCCACTTATATTCAGTTTTCCCAACCAGACGCAGATCAGTATTCATGAGGAATGAAGTCTGCATATATAAAGGGCTGAATTTTTGCATTACCAGGTTCCACAGGGAAAATGGCAAGACTTGAGTATACATGGATTTTGGTATCCATGGTGATCCTGGAACCAATCCCCCTGTATACACCAATGGACAGCTGTATTTCATTTTTTTGGTGCCATTGTAAATAATGTATATTTTTTTAAAGTTCCAATTCCAGTTGGTCACTGCTGATACACACGGAAGCAATTAGCTTTTGTGTATTAATGCTGTTTCTTGTGACCTTGCTAAACTTGCTTATTAGTCTAAGGAGTCCTTTTGTGTATTTGGGTTTCTGTACATAGACAATCATGTCATCTGAGAATAAGAGCAGGTTTATTTCCTCCTTTAAAATCGTTTACTATTTGTCTTCTTTTCTTGTCTTATTACACTAGCTAGGACTTCCAGTGTTATATAAAGTAGGATAGGGAAGAGAGGATATCATTGCTTTGTTCCCCTTCTTAGGGGAAAATATGCACCATTAAGTATGATATTAGCTATAGGTTTTTAATAAATTTTTTTATCAGGATGAGAAAGTTTCTCTTATTCTTAGTTTGCTGAGGGATCTTATCATGAATGGGTGTTGGACTTCACCAAATTCTTTGTCTCTATACTGATATATTATTTTCTATTTTGTCCATTGTGGCAGATTACATCGATTTTGAATGTTGAACCAGCCTTGCATATTTACACTTGGTCATGGTTTAATTCTTTTATATGTCATTAGATTTTATTTGCTAATATTCTGTTGAGGATTTTGTATCTATTCATGAGAGATATTGGTTTTAGGTTTCCTTTCTTGTAATGCTTTTAACTGTTTTTGTACTGCAGTAGTACTAGTCTCATAGAATAAGTTGGGAAGTGTTCTATCCACTTTGATGTTCTGAAAGATATTGTGGAGAACTGGTATCATATATTGATAAAATTGATTAAATGTTTCATAGAATTCACAAGTGAAACCATCTGGGCTTGTTGTTTTCCTTTTTTTTTTTTTTGGAAGGTTATCGATTATTGATTCAATTTATTTAATAGATAGAGGCCTATTCAGATTGTCTATTTAATCTGTGTGAGTTTTAATAATTTGTATTTTTCAAGGAATAGTTACATGTCATCTAAGTTATGAAATTTGTGAACGTAAAGTTGATCATAATATTTCTCTATTTTCCTTTTAATATCCGTGGTTATCAGTAGTGATGTCTTTCTTTCATCTCTGATATTGATAAATTTGTATCTTTCCTCCTTTTTTCTGATTAAGACTAGAGGCTTATTCATTATATTGCTCTCACAGAACCACCTTTTGGTTTTATTGATGTTCTCTATTGTTTTCCTATTTTCAGTTTCATTGCTCCTACTTTTTATTATTTCTTTTCTTCTGTTTGCTTTGGGCTTATATTCTTCCTTCTCTAGTTTTCTAGGCTTGAAGCTTAGATTATTAATTTTAGGTCTTTCTTTCATTCTAAGATATGCATTGGATGTTATAAATTTCACTTTAGGCTCTGCTTTCACTGCATCCCAGTTTTTGATGAGTTGTGTTTTCATTTCCTTTTAGATCCAAATTTTTTTATATTTCTCTTTTTACTTATTCTTTAGCCCATGGGTCATTTGGAATTGTGTTGTTTAATGCCCAGATATTTGGGTGATTTTTCAGCTTTCTATTATTGATTTCTAGTTTAATTCTATTGGGGGACGTTCTTACATATCTTGTATAATTTTACTTTTAAAATTTGTTAAGGTATATTTTAGGCCCTACAATGTAGTATATCTTGTTAATATGAGATTTTAAAGTAATTTTATTAATGTTTATTAATTTTATCTCTCTTTAGAAAATGCACTTACAGAACACCTTTACTTTTGAAAATATGTAAAACGTCTCTTTCACTATTTTCTCTATTGCCTTCTGGCCAGTGTCTTTTTGTAACAATTGTTGTTCCTCAGTTGGTGCAATTGGTTTTGTGACATGAGTTTTGGCAGTGGTAACAATAATTTTAGTAGAGGAAACAGCGTTTATTGAGCAACTACTATGTTCCAACTATTATGCTTTACCTATAAAATCTCAGTTCTCATAGCAACCCTCTAAGATGGATGTTATTAATACCTTCATGTTGCAGTTGAGGAATTTGAAGCGTAGAAAACCACGTAACTTGCCTGTTCACCTATGAGACACGTGCCAGAGGAAGAACATGAGCTCTGACCAGTCTGACACCTGGAAGTACTTACTTCACTGTTGTCCTGGCACTGTTTTTTGCATTATTGCTGCTTAATATATTGTATTAATGATTGTTAAATTCTGTTTCTTTAACATTATTTTTTAAAACTTCCTTTGTTAATTTATTGAATACTATTTGATTACTTAATAAATAACTGTCAGGATTTAGAGCTAAAATAATGTGCAATCAAGGTATGATCCAGCTATGAAGAGGCTTACAGTACAATAAGGCAACAAACATCCACCAAAACACATAAAACTAAGTGTAAAATTATGTAATGTTGCAAGAGCGTGTGCTACTGGTTAAATTTGAGGTGGTATAAACTGGAAGTGATTAATCTTTTTTGTTTTTGCCTTTAAGTCCACTTTGGTAAATTACCTTTCTTATCCAAATAAGGAATCTTTGGCATGTCCCATGTGTCTTTAATTGAAATTTTTATTGAGATAATATTAGAATTATGTATAGTTTAAAGAAAAAAATACAGAGAGAGCTCATGTACTCCTTACCCACTTTACCCCAATGGGAACATTTGACAAAACTACAGAACACTATCACAACCAGAATATTGACATTATAAAATCCACTAATTCTATTCATATTTCTCCAGTTTTACTTACATTCATTTGTGTGTCCATGTGTGCATATGTGTGTGTTTGTGTATTTAGTTCCATGTGATTTTATCATATGTATAGGTTCACGTATATACCACCATAGTCAAGATACTGAACAGTTTAATCACCACAAGGATTTTTTTAGTGTGTCACTCATTTATAACAGTATATACCTCCCTCCCTGTTTCTCACCTCCATCCCTAACCCCTTGAAACCACTAACCTGTTCTTCATTTCTAGAAATATTGTCATTTTGAAAATATTATGTAAATGGAATAGTACAATATGTAATCTTTTGGGATTGGCTTTTTTCACTCAGCATAATTCTATGGAAATTTATCCAAGTTGATTCTTTTCAATAGTTTATTCGTTTTTATTGCTGAGTAGTATTCATGTTACCTCTAAATTCGATAGCCCCAGAAGATGGACTCTTTCCTGTTCAGTGTCCCAGAGCCAATACATGAAACTGAAAGTGAGGATCATGTAGAGAGCAAGCTTTATTCCATGGCCAAGGGAATGGAGAAACAGGAGTGTGGCTCACAAATCAACTTCTGGACTAGTTAAGGGAGACAGGGCTAAAATACAGGATTTCTCTAATGAAGGGTTTGGACATTAAAAGTCAGGGTAGGAATATTCATATATTTTCTGAAAATGAGCAGTGAACTTCTCTGGAACCAGAGTGTCACCTTCCTTTTTGCCCTTTTATCGCTTCTTTTAGGATTGTTGTCATGGCAGTTATCAACTGTTATGGCATTGCTGGAGTGTCATTTAGAATGGAAATGAGATAATAATGAAGGCTAGAGTCTTTTTGAAGTTGTTGGTCAGCTATCTGGATATCTTGATTTTAACCAGTCTTAGCTGGTCTGGTTACAAATGGAACATTTTTCCAATTTTTCTTAAAGATAAGCAGAATTAGAGCAGGGTAGAAATTCAGTGGTATCATGTAGGCATTACACTGAGTTACATTCATAGTTCAGATATACCACAGATTGCTTCACCATTCACCTATGGAAGACATCAAGACCATTTCTAGTTTTTTTTTCCATTACAAATTAAAGTATAATAAACATTTGTGTACTAGTTTTGTGTGAACACAATTTTTATTTATCTGGGATAAATATCTAAGAGTGCAGTTGCTGAGTGGTATGGTAAATGCATATTTAGTTTTTTAAGAAACTGCAATAGTTTCTAGAGTAGCTGTACCATTTCACATTCCTACAGCAAAGGATAAGTAATTTTGTTTCTTCTCATCTTTGTTAGCAATTAGTGCTGTCACTATTTTTAATTTTAGCTATCAGATAAGTATGCAGTGATATCTCATTGTGGTCTTAATTTGCTTTTTTTCTGGTGTCTAATAATGTTGTATGTCTTTCATATGCTTATTTTCCATCTATGTCTTCTTCCTGGATATATCTATTTAGGTATTTTGCCAATTTTCTAATTAGATCATTTGGTTTGTTACTGTTAAGTTTTGAGAGTTTGTATGTTCTAGATACTAGTCCTTTGTTGGATGTGTGGTTTGCAAACATTTTCTCCCAGTCTGTAGCTTTTCTTTTCAGCCTCTTCATGTGGGCTTTCTCAGAGGAAAACTTTTTCAATTTTGGTGAGTTCCAATATTTTTCGATTTTGATGAGGTCAATTC
>NW_016803416.1:2403515-2436695 GCF_001698545.2 Rhinopithecus bieti
TCTTCTTCTTCTGCTTCTTCTTCTTCTTCCTCTTCTTCTTCTTCTTCCTCTTCTTCTTTTTCTTATTCCTCCTCTTCTTCTTTATCATTAGAGATAGAATATCCCCCTGTTACTCACACTGTAGTGTAGTGGCATGATCATAGCTCACTACAGCCTCAAACTCCTGGGCTCAAGTGATCCTTCCACCTCAGTCTCCTGAGGCGCATGGATTACAGGTGCATTCCACCAGCTAATTTTTAAAAAAATTTTTAAATTTTTTGTAGAGACAGAGTCTCACTGTTTCCCAGACTGCTCTCAAACTCCTGGCCTCAAGCAATTCTCCTCCCTCTACCTCTCAAAGTGCTGGGATTATAGGTGTGAGCTGGTGACCCACTGCACCCAGCATTGTTGTGTGTGTGTGTGCTTTTGTTGTCCAATCTAAGAATTCTTTCCTAGCCCTAGAAGGTTTTGTATCCCCTATATCCCCTAAAAGTTTTAAGTCAATGATCCATTTTGAGCTTATTTTTGTATAAGATGTGAGGGTTAGGTTGAAGTTTGTTTTCATGAACGTCCAATTACTCCAACACCATTTATTGAGAAAGGATTATCTTTCCTCTATTGTATTTCTTTTGCATCTTTGTCAAAAATCAGCTAAGCATATTTGTGTAACCTATTTCTGAAATCTCTGTTCTATTTCATTGATCAGTGAGTCTGTCTGTCTGCTGATGCCACAGTCTCTGGATTACTGTAGCTTATAATAAGTCTTAGTATCAGGTAGAGCAATTCCTCCAATGTTATTCTTCTTTGTCAAGATTGTTTTAGCTGTCCTATGACATGTGCCTTGCCATATAAAGTTTAGAATAAAATTGTATATGTCTACATAGATAGAGACAACATTGTCTATTGTCCAAAAAATCTGCTGAGATTTCCATAGGAATTACACTAAACTTATAGATCAATATGGGGAGAAGTGACATCCTTACTTTGTTAAGTTTTCCAATCCATAAACACAATATATCGCTCCATTGATTTAGATTACTGATTTATTTAATCAGAATTTTATATTAAATCATTTAGCTTTCACATTCTGCACATCTTTTGTTAAGTATATACCTAAGAATTTAATTTTCATTAGATCATTTGTAAATCTCACTGTTTTAAGTTTTTCCACATTTTCATTTTTAGTATATTGAAATACAAATGATATCTGTATAATTTTAAACTCACCTCGTTCTAAGAGATTTTTTTGTAGATTTCTCGAAATTTTCTGTGCAATCATGTCACATGCAAATAGGGATGCTTTATTTATTTCTTTCTTATCTATTTGACCTTACCTTATATTGCTCAAAACTTTTTTTAAAAACATGTAGGCATGTTTAAAAGTCTGTTTTCAGGTATTAAGAAGTCTATACTAATCTCAGTGAAAACTTTATTCTCTTAATCAGTTAAAAGTTATTTTTTTTCTCTTTATCCAGCTTGGACCAGACCTGTGACTCCCCAGACCAGCAGTGGGGAAGGGATGTGCTCTTTCATTCTCCTTGCTCCCCTCTCTCCTCTCTATCTTGTCCTTGGTAGCATGCTTCTTTTAATTCCTTCCCTCCCGGTAGACTGCTCTATAACATCTGCTCCCTAGCAAACTTCCTCTTGTATCCCCATGGTTCAGTAGGTAGCCCTGTGGAGCAAGTTCTTTTAGTAACATTCTTGCCTGCCTAACTTCAACCATATCCATTTGACCCTTGGAAAGATACTATGCATCCTTGCCCTTCCAAATGTTAGGCATTCAAGCCTCTTCTGTTGCTATCTTCCCTTACCATTTTGGTCCGGGGACAGCTCCAACTAACTTCTCATCCAGGCTTTTCCAGAAGAATCAGGCTCAGATCTTTGACTTTCTTTCTTTGACTTCAGAAAACACATGTAAGGCTTATGCAAGAACACATGGGCTCCATTAAGCAGCAGCATGGGGCAAGTTCTACTTTCTACTGCCAAGTAAGCAACTAACAAGGGAGCTGGCTGGTAATTTCCTCTATTTAAACAGTCCTAATTTCTGTGAAAGTTTCTCTTGGGGACCTTTCACCTGGCTGGAGACAGAGAGCAAAGAAAAGGACGGAACAGGGAAAACAGCCCACATTCTCTATAGCTCATCTGCAAATTCCTGTCAAATAAATATTCGTCTTCTTCTAGATGAAGTCCGTGGCTTTATTTATATAGGCAGGAGTTGAATGAGCCAATTTTGGTTATTCTAAGCAAGTCCTTAGGTTATATGCCTAGCACTTTGATTTACAATATATAGGACATTCATCATCTATTGTATTAAACTTCAGCACCTCATATGAAAATTGAAAACATGAGGAAATTTCTGTTTGTCATCCTATTGCACCGTGATTGATGTTATAAGTTAAAGGTACACTGTGGGGGGTGGGTAGGTGCCTTATGCTTATGGGGAAAAGGCTCTGGAAGACTTTCTGAGGAAGTGATACTTGAGTTGAGATCTTTAGGATGGATAAGTATTAACTTGGCAAGGAGGGCAAAGGAGCACTCTATAAAGAAGGGACGTATGGCCAGGAACATGACACTTTCAAAAAATGGAAACAAAGCTAGAATAACCAGAATTCAGAAAGTGTGAGTGTATCAAGAATTGTGAAGGGTGTGAGATTTTATCCTATTTTCACACAAACAGGCTAGCCTGTTACCTTTTATAGAGGCTGGCAGACAATAGGAGACTCCAGGGTCAGAGAAAAGGACTCTATTACTCATGGCACAGCAAGTAGCAGGAGTTGCATGTTTGCATCAGCCACCCCTCCACTCCCACCCAAAGTCCCACAGAGGTAACATGAAGGGGTACCAGTGCAGCTGTACATGCAGTGAGTTTGTGTCACCATTGAGGAGTCCTGAGCTTTGTGAACCTGAATCTTTTAAAAGGGTAGAAGATCATATTATGAGCAGAGATAGCTTGGCTTCCTCTTTTCTAATTTGGATGTCCTTAATTTCTTTCTCTTGCCTGATTGCTCTGGCTAGGAATTTCAGTACTATGTTGAATAGAAGTGGTGAAAATAGGCAACCTTGTCTTGTTCTGGTTCTGAGAGGAAATGCTTTCAACTTTTCCACAATCAGTGTGATGTTGACTGTGGGTTTACATTCAAAGTTAGTAATGATATGTGTGATACTGTTCCAGTCATCATGTTGTTACCTGGTTGCTTTGTATTTTCCATTGCATTTTGTTTGTTTGTTTGTTTGTTTTTTTGAGACGGAGTCTCGCTCTGTCGCCCGGGCTGGAGTGCAGTGGCCGGATCTCAGCTCACTGCAAGCTCCGCCTCCCGGGTTTACGCCATTCTCCAAGCTCCGCCTCCCGGGTTTACGCCATTCTCCTGCCTCAGCCTCCCAAGTAGCTGGGACTACAGGCGCCCGCCACCTCGCCCGGCTAGTTTTTTGTACTTTTAGTAGAGACGGGGTTTCACAGTGTTAGCCAGGATGGTCTCGATCTCCTGACCTCGTGATCCGCCCGTCTCGGCCTCCCAAAGTGCTGGGATTACAGGCTTGAGCCACCGCGCCTGGCCTCCATTGCATTGTTTTTTAAGCCCTGGGAGTTTTCCTCTTTTGAGTGTTTTTATATTGGTGCATATTGACCTTACATTTTAATGTTTAAAACTCCTTTAAGCTTTTCTTTTTGGATCTATCAGTCTAGTGGTGACAAGTACCCTCAGTTTTGCTTATTTTGGAAAATGTTATTTCTCCTTAATTTATGAAACTTAGATTTCAGAATACAGAATTCTTGGCTGACAGTTATTCTGTTTAATGAAACTAAAGATAGGATCCCAATTTGTTCTGGCTTATAAGGTTTCTGCTGAGAAGTCTGCTGTTAGTCTGATGGGTTCTGCTTTATAAGTTATTTTATGTTTTTGTCTCACTGCTCTTAGAATTCTTTCCTTCACATTGACTGTATAGCCTAATTACTATATGCCTTGGTAATATTCTTTTTGCAATGAACCTTCCAGTAGTCCTTTGAACTTCTGGTATCTGGATGTCTGAATCTCTAGTAAAACCTCAATTATTCCCTCAAATATATTTTCCAATTTTTTTGCTTTTTCTTCTTTTCCCTTAGGAATGCCTATGATTAAATTATTAGGTTTGATTATGTTGCATAAGCTCTTATTTCTTGGATACTTTGTTCATTTTTTTAAACTCTTTTTCCTTTATTTTTGTTTGATTGGTTATTTTGAAAGCTTTGTCTTCAGGCTCTTAAATATATTAATTTCCAGAAGTTTTTTTTCTTACTATCTCTAGAAATTTTTTCATTTATATCCTAATTTTTTTAAAATTTATGTTGGTTTTCAATTTTCTCTTGGATCTCATTGAGCAACTTTGTAATCAATATTTTGATTTCTTTACCTGTTATTTTAAGGATTTCATTTTGGTTTGGATCCATTGCTGGAGAGTTAGTGTGATCCACTAGGAGTGTTGTAAAGCTCTATTTTTTCATATTGCCAGAATCTCATCCCAATAGACTATTTCTTAATATTTTTAAATTTATTTTTGATTGGAGTGGCTTTTTCCCCCCTTTGGAGATGTGATTGCCTAACTTCGGCCCTGGATGCTTGGACAAATTCAAACCATATCATTCCACCCCTGCCACCTCCCAAATCTCATATTCTTCTCATATTGCAAAATACAGTCATTCATTCTCAACAGTACCACAAGTCTTAACTCATTTCAGCATTAACTCAAAAGTCCTTAGTTCAAAGTCTCATGTGAGACAAGGCAAGTCCCTTCCACCTATGAGCCTGTAAAATAAAATAAATAAATAAATAAATAAAATAAATACAAGGTAGTTACTTCCAAGTTACAATTGGAGTACAGGCATTGGGTAAATACTCCCGTTCCAAAAGGGAGAAATTAGCCAAAATAAAGAGACTACAGGCCCTGTGCAAGTCCAAGATGCAGCAGGGCAGTTACTAAATTTTAAAGCTCCAAAATAATCTCATTTGATTCCATGTCTCACATCCAGGTCACAATGATGCAAGGGATGGGCTCCCAAGGCTTTAGGCAGCTCTCCCCTCACGGCCTTGCAGAACTCAGCCCCCATGACTGTTCCCAAGGGCTGGTGCTGAGTGCCTGCAGCTTTTCCAGGTGCACAATGAAAACTGTCAGTGTACCTACCATTCTGGGGTCTGGAGGATGGTGGCCCTCTTCTCACAGCTCCACTAGGCAGTGACCTAGTCGGGACTCTACGTGGCAGCCTGAACCCCACATTTCCCCTCTGCACTGCCCTGGTAGAGGTTCTCCATGAGAACTCGTCCGCTGCAGCACACTTTTGCCTGGACATCCAGGCTTTTCTATATAACTTTAAAATCTAGGCAGAGGCTCCCAAGCCTTAACCCTTGCACTGTGCATACCCACAGGCTTAACACTATGTGAAAGCCCACAAGGCTTGATGCTTGCACCCTCTAAAGCAGCAGCTTGAGCCCCTGAGCCCCTTCGAGCCATGGATGGTGCTGGAGCATCTGGAATGCAGGAAGCAGTGTCCCAAGGCTGCACAGGGTAGCAGGGCCCTGGGCCTGGCCCATAAAACTATTCTTCCCTGCTTAGGCCTCTGGGCTTTTGATGGGAGGGTCTGCCACAAAGGTCTCTGAAATGCCTTCAGGGTCTTTATCCCATTGTCTTGGCTATTCATACTTCTCCTTCTTTTAGGTAAGTACATTTTTACAGACTGCTTCAATTTCTTCCCCTGAAAATGAATTTTTCTTTTCTACCATATGGCCAGGCTGCAAACTTTCCAAACTTTTATGCTCTGCTTCCCTTTTAAATAGAAGTTCCATGTTCAGGTCATTTCTTTCTTCACGCATATGAGCATAGGATTTTAAATGCAACTAGGCTATATCTTGAACACTTTACTGCTTAGAAATTTCTCCTACCAGATATCTTACATTATCTTTCTCAAGTTCAAAGTTTCACAGATCCCTAGAGTAGGGGCACAATACCACCTGGTTCTTTGTGAATGCATAACAAAAGTGACCTTTGCTCCACTTCACAATAAGTTTCTTATCTCCATCTGAGACCTCATCAGCCTGGTCTTCTCTGTCCGTAACACTATTAGCATTTTGGTCAAAACTATTCAACAAGTGTCTGGGAAGTTCCAAGCTTTCCCTCATCTTCTTGTCTTCTTCTGAGCCCTCCAAGCTGTTCCAACCACTGCCTCTTACCCAGTTTCAAATCTGCTTTCACATTTTTGAGTATCTTTATAGCAATGCCCCACTGCTAGGTACCAATTTTCTGTATTAGCCTGTTCTTACACTGCTGTAAAGAAATACCTAAGAGTGGGTAATTTATATAAAAAAAGAATTTTAATTGGCTTACAGTTCCACAGGCTGTACAGGAAGCATTACTGGGGAAGCTTCAGGAAACTTACAATCATAGCGGAAGGCAGAGGGGAAGCAGGTACACTTTTCATGGCTGGATCAACAGGAAGAGAAAGAAAAGGGAGGTGTTATACACTTTTAAACAATGAGATCTGATGAAAACTCACTATCACAAGAACAGCAAGTGGGAAATTCACCCCCATGATCCAATTGCCTACCCCAGGCCACTCCTCCAACATTGGAGATTACAATGTGACATGAGATTTGGGTGAGAACACAAATCCAAACCATGTCAGGCTAGGATGGCAAAGATCTCATGAAGCTTTTCTTGTTCCCCAGTGGTTTCCACTTTTTTTCCCTCAGGTGTCTTTTTTCTCTACTAGGTTGAACAGTTCAGCTCTCATGTTAGTGGAAAGTGACTGTGGGTAAGAGCTGGCTACAGTTATAGCAGGTCGGTATATGCAATACTGCAATGGTGGGAAAATGCCCTAGCCCTGATGGAATTGGCTGAGGGAGCTCCTGGTGAAATGTACTGACATCTTTGCAGAGGGATGGGAGGGAGATGCCTCAGTTTTACTACTAGGCTGGCAGGAAAGTGATCCAACTCCTTATCACACCCTTGTTCCAGTGTTCTGGGTATTCAGATTAATTAGACAGCCTTTTTTTTTTTTTTTTTTTTTTTTTGAGACAGAGTATCATTCTGTTGCCTAGGCTGAAATAGTACAGTGGCCTAATGTTGGCTCACTGCAACCTCTGCCTCCCAGGTTCAAGCGATTCTTCTGCCTCAGCCTCCCAAGTAGCTGAGATTACAAGCATGTGCCACCACACTCAGCTGACAGCCATTTCTGTTCATCTGTAGCAGTGCTGTCATTCCATCTAGAGAAGGAACAGGCTCTAACTCTCATGCAAACCTGAGCCCACAGGGCATACCTCCCATGAAGATGCAGTCACCCCAAAATGTGTACAGATGATAACTCAACCAAAGTTAAACAAAACCCCAAACAACCGCACTTCCATTTATTTACATAGATATTATCAGAAATAGCCAATATTTTGTACTCTATGCCTATATTAGATATATTTCATTTTACCTTATTCCTTCATTTTCTTCTACATTTTTTATTCTTTAAATGGATGCTGTATCACTTAGTTGGCTAAAAATAAATACAGAATCTACTATTTACATATGAGTAGTGCCTGCATTTATAAGTCTATCCTCATTTTCATCAAGACCTTGCAAAGAAGAAGGAAAATTTGGGTGCATTGAAATAAATAAGTACTCATCCTTGCCAGCATCTTCTAGGCATATTTCTAGATAGGGCAAACAATAGGGCAAACAATTTTCCATTCAGGTGACTATATTCATCTTTAAGCCAATTCAAACCAATTTAAGAAATAACATTTTATGTGATTTTTGTTACAAGCTTCACCAAAGGCATTGCAATTATGAAACATCTACTTCATTTCCTTCAGCCATTGATTTTCTAATTTGTTGGCAAAAATCTATGACTTCAGTCTAAAGTGATATTTTCTTCATAAGGCCGTCTTATCTTTTGCTTACGATCCCATTGTGTTCTAACTGTTTAAAGATTTTTCATCTTATTATATTTGTTTCATTATATTGCTAAGGTACAATTTCTGAATTATAATAGCTGGCTCAGCCATTCCTACCTGCTCTGTGGAATGATACCACATCTGTTTTCCTCTAATCGTATGGCGTGTCTTGAGTGCTTTGTTTAAAGACAATTATAAGCAATTCAATAGATGTTTGCTAATTTTCTTATTATGTCACAACGCATATCATTCACACCAAATGTTTATGTTCACACTGACTCAAAGCACTCCCCACCTGCACTTTGCCAATACTTATTTTGCATTGTCTCCATTATTCTTATTGTGCAAGTTTATTTTTCTAATTTGACTTGGTAAACAGGAGTTGAAAAATGACTACAATCATTTAGTTAAGTTTAGAGCCATAATAATTTAGTACTCTGTCTTTTTATTAGCAGACTTGTCTTCTGTAGTGTTTATATTTCTCTTGGTATATTTGTTTAATCCTTTTTTTCTTTCCACTTCCTTTCTTTGCATAAGAGTAGCAATAATTTTATAATTCTGGATTTTTATTCACATGATCAATTCTGTTCATACTTTCTAATAGAGCAGGTATTTTTCCCCTTTCCTTCACTATCCATCTCTGTGGGACTATAAAGCAAATTATAGACATTAATTTTTATGACTTAGAGACCAAAGTTAAAGAAAACTCTCAACAAGATTTACACAAATGACTACCATCATTTGCCTTGATAAGAACTTAAGCTTTAAAATGCTGGAACTTTTAAATCCTATCTGCAGGTATGAAAATCTGCACTTTGGCACAAATTGGGCATGATAGAAAATTGTGATGACATTTAATATATTAAGTAAGGGAAGTGAGAGAGAGTGAAAGGAAGGAAACTAATGCATGTGTAGGTATCATGACTACTAGACCTGTGATCTAAAATTTAGAAAGTACACTATATGATGAGGGCCTTGAGAACTTGTTTATGACAAAAATAGTATTTAAGGCAGTCTCAGTGTATAGACTCTTTCTTTGAAAAAAACAGACCTCACCATTTGCACATGTGATCTCATGCTTTTCAAAATGGAATTGATAAAGGTGGTTAATTATCCAAGATGCCCACACATACCACTGTACATATAAGGAAATCTAGGCTAGCAGGGTAAGATTGACCAAGATCTTTCATCTAGGTGGAGGCAAAACTGAGCCTGTGACCTGGGCCTTCTCCCCACACTATTACATTTTGTGTATGTGAATATGGCTGTCTGGTTAGAGAGCTTCCAACAGTTCAGTTTGGCTGCAGTTCAGGGTACAGATGTAGGCTCAAGGACCTTAAACACCTGGATGAATTAAATACTTAATTGGGAGTCCATTGGGAACCATTCAACCTATTGAATGGGAATATCATCTGGTCTGAGATGGATTTCCAAACCTTTCTTAATCCATATTCCCATCTTCTAAACAAGTAGGGTTTGGCGTTCCTGTGTCAGAGTTTAATCTGAAAAGCCACTGGTAAGTGTACCCACACATACACACATGGAGACCCACAGACACACACTCATATGTACTTGTTGCAGGGATTTGGCTATATGCAATGATGGGAGCTGGTTAAGTAGTTAGTGTGAAGTTGCTGTCTTTGTACCTGTTACTGAAGCTTAAAGTCCACAGCGCAGGCAATCCTGAAGAAAATATGTAAGTAAAGCAGGGGAGAGCAGGAGCAAGCTATAACACACAGACATGAGCTGGAGCCCATGAGGATAAACTGAAACCCATGTGTGCTTTTATTGCTTCTGATCTGGGTGGTGGAGGTATGCTTCAGAGGCCAAGGCCCTTCATCCTGAAGTTAAACCCAGACAAAATTATTCTGGTGCATGAATCAAAAAAGCTTGTATTAAACATTGAATCCATTTCTGTTGTTTCATTGCTGAATCCAATTTCACGTTGTTTCATTGCTGAAAGCATTCAAGTCCCACCACTCCTCCTTCCTCTTCTGCTCCACATCTGGGCAGGCTGATAAGAAAACCTGAATGTTCCCTCCTCTGGCACTGGCAGGAAGTCCAAGCTACATCAGCCCTAGCCTTATCCTCAGCACCCAAGCCAGTCTCATTTTCTTGCTTTCTCTCATGTCATTTTTACAGATTCTGCTTGAGAACCTCTCTTGCTCTCCCCAGAAAACCTCATTATGTGGGTAAGACCTTCCCATAACTTCTTGATGCACGTGTAGTGTCATTGGTCTCAACATTTGAATCAAAATTTAGGTTCATGTGGGCCCATCCTACCTCTGTGTGTGGCCACTATAGAGCTGGTAGAGCCAAAGAAAGTGGAGCAGTTGTCACCCCAGTCACTATCTCATGCCAACAAGATGAGCCACAGATTGGCAATGTATGTGAGCTATGGAAAGACTGATGCTTCACTGCTGCCCTCCAAGTCTCTCCTAAGAATCTCCCATGCAGCCTACTCTAACTAGAAACATACAAGAAAGGAATTTTGAGAAATGTAGATCAGCCAGAACAAGTAAGTTAACACATTACAAAGCCATTATAGTTCCTCTTTGATTTCATCATTTTTCTTGACATATATAATCATTTAATAACTGCCATAACGCAACACATATAGTCATCAGCATCTCCTCTTTTTCCATTAAATAAGATATTATTAAAGCACTTAGTAGGTTTCCAATGTAAAAAGTCCATGAGACCAGGCATCTGCCTGCCATTTTCAATGCATTTTTTCATTGGATGTGTAAATAGATTTCTTACATTCTCATTCATCCCCCCCTCCTTTTTTTTTTTTTTTTTTTTTTGAGATGGAGTCTCACTCTGTCACCTAGGCTGGAGTACAGTGGCAAAAATCTCAGCTCACTGCAACCCTCTCCTTCAGGGTTCAGACTAATCCCCAGCCTCCCAAGTAGCTGGGATTACAAGCATACCTCATTATGCCCAGCTAATTTTTGTACTTTTAGTAGAGACAGGGTTTTACCATGTTGACCAGCCTGGTCTCGAACTCCTGACCTCAAGTGGTCGGCCTGCCTGGGCCTCCCCAAGTGCTGGGATTACAGGCATGAGCCACCACACCCAGCCCATCCCTTTTTACCTTGGTCTTTGGTTCTCCTTTTGCCTTCTTCTCTGGTTTTCTGGTATAAGACTTGGTGTATTTGGGTTTTATTTTAAAGAATCCAGGTCTATTCATTTTCTCAAGTACTTTTCAAGAGGAAAACTAAAATCTTAGAAAAGGGAAACTAATGGCTGGGTGCGGTGGCTCACACCTGTAATCCCAGCAGTTTGGGAGGCTGAGACAGGCAGATCATGAGGTCAGGAGTTTGAGACCAGCCTGGCTAACACAGTGAAACCCCGTATCTACCAACAATACAAAACATTAGCCAGGCATGGTGGTGCACGCTTGTAATCCCAGCTGCTCAGGAGGCTGAGGCAGGAGAATCACTTGAACCCCGTAGGCAGGGGTTGCAGTGAGCCGAGATCGCACCATTGCACTCCAGCCTGGTTGACAGGGTGAGACTCCGTCTAAAAAAAAAAAAAAAGGGAAAAGGGAAACTAATGTGTAGAGAGTTAGTGAAATATTGGCAGGAAGATAATCTCTTTGTTTTGCTGTTTTACAGCAGGAGGCATGTTGAACAATATAGGGAAATACAAATGTTTATTTGTTAGGATCTCTCTGTGATGCCAGCTGAGTCCCAGGAAAGCACACTCTGAGATCCACATAAAGGGCTTTTGTTAGGGAGTGCTCTTGGGACCAACCTGTGAAAGGGAGGAAGAGAAGTAGGATTGTGCAGAGAAAGGGGCTAGACTGAGATGCAGTCCAGTGGAAACCTCAGTCATTCCTATGGGGAGTTCTGAAGATGGCATAACCCTTGGGTCCCTAGTTGGAATGAAAGGGCTGGTCCTTTACAGGCCTGTGTTAATCAGTCATTGGATGTGGGCCGTTCTGGGACTGAGACAAGGTGTGTGACCTTGGATGAGTGGCTCTCGTCAAGGTAAGGCAATCTCTGGATGGTGCTGACAGCTGAGAACTAGTATCTTCATTTCTGATGAGAAATCTTGATGGTGTGTCACTGTGCCCCACATATTCTGAAAAAAGGTGCTTATAGAAGGGTAATTTTCTAGGAATGCTGTTTTGCTATCCTATTATGGAATATTCTCTATTAACTCAGTATTCAATACCTATACTATTAGTGGTTAAGGGGATAAAATCATAATAAAATATGTCCTTAATACTTTTTTTATGACTCTCATGGTCAATTACACACTTTTCCTATGTCTTTATATCAGCGTCTTACAGCTATGTCAGTATGTTACCTCAAAACTGTTGAAAAAAAACTATGACTTTTGTAGAGTTTGCTCAGGGGGAATGACCATTTTCTGCCCTCTCCTAGCCCTCCTTCTGATCCTGTCAGGTTCGCATGAGCTAAGTGGATCTCCTGACTCTAAAATAGAGAAGATAAAAATAACTGAAATCACCTTCCCTCTGCCCATCCACCTTGAACCTGTTCTTCTCTGCTCTGCTCTGTGCCCTGCAAAGCTGATCCTTGAGGCTGACATTTTTTCACCTCCGTTTCTGGCTGGCTTCTCATTGGGTTAAGCCGATGGGAGGCAAGAAGAAAGAAATGGGCTTGTTGAAGGAGAAAAAGGTTGGAGAATTTCTTCCCTGCTGTCTCCATGTGTCAGTGATACTTCTTTGACAGTAGCAGTGTCCTGTGGTAACAACCTCAGCCAGATAGTCCCTTTTCCAGGTTCCCAGCTCTCACTGGGCTCCAGTTACACTAGTTCAACTCTTTCAGTGCTGTACTAAGGTGGGAAGCATTAGCACATGGGCCATTATAGGGCATGCCAAGATGGGCAATTTTATTCTTCTATTTAAAAAAGACAATGATCAATAGCTTTGTTACTATACATAGTTTCCAGGAGATCTGCCCTTAGAAATTCCATTAGATTTGGATGTCACTCAGGATCAAAGCAACAACTGTGAGTTTTTATGTTATACCACATACTCATCTTCCCTTAATTGCTATCTACCATTTAAGGCTGATAGCAATAAATCCATATGCAGTGTAAAAGTGTGGCTGTGAATCCTGAGGCAACAGTTTATCATCATTAGCAGAGGTGATAAGGCAGGTACCTAGAAAGCTTGGAAGGTCTCCTGCAAAATTAGCCAGAATGCCTGCCAAGCTCAGGCACTCTGACTTCTGCACACCTTTCTCTAGGCTGCCTGTGGCCAATTCTCTCCAAGTTTTTGCAGGTCATATCCTCCCTCCCTGCAGACACTTTTCTTTACCACTGTTTGTTTCATTATAACAGCTGTTATTATTTAGTGACAGTGTGAATTATTAGGAAGAACATATTTTATAACTGATGTGATTCCCTTCTCTCTTTCCATAGCAGAGAAGCCAGTACTGTGTTTCTAAATTTCTGAGTCCTCTTGGACTGGTAGAGCTAGGAGCTCTTAAGGTTTAGGTCCATCCAGGAGGATTAATTGTGGATTCCTCAGTGGAGAAGGGAAAGGATGGGCAGAGTGCTTGGATGGGCAGAGTTAGAGGCAGTGTCAGAGTGACTGCTGAGACAGAGAATAAGGTCAAGGTGGCAGAGACCAGGCCCTGCTCTGCCCCAGTGGGGAGAAGGAAGCTGTAAAAGTGGTATCTGGAAATAACTCCTATGAGATGCATCTCTGGGCTTGTCCAGGGCAGCTGTGGTTGGGAAGGTGGACTTTAATATTGAGCAAGCCAAAAATATTCAAACAAGGGTCACAATGTGTACTAATATTTTAAATATTCTTTTATAGTTTATTTTATTTCAATAGTTTTGGGGTAACAGGTGGTTTTGGGTTACATGGATAAGTTCCTTAGTGGTGATGTCTGAGATTTCGGTGCATCTGTCACCTGAGCAGTGTACGCTGTACCCAATGTGTAATCTTTTATCCCTCACTCCCCTCACCCCTCTCCCACCTTCCCCTGGGGTCACTAAAGTCCTTTATGTCATTCTTATGCCTCTGCATCTTCATAGCTTAGCTCCCACTTATAAGTGAAACATATGATATTTGGTTTTCCATTCCTGAGTCATTTCAGTTAGAATAATGGTCTCCAACTCCATCCAGGTTGCTGTGAATGACATTTTGTTCCTTTTTAAGGCTGAGTGGTATTTTCTTTATCCACTCGTTGGTTGATGGGCATTTAGGCTGATTCCATATTTTTGAAATTATGAATTGTGCTGCTATAAGCATGTGTGTACAAGTGTCTTTTGAATATAATGACTTATTTTCCTCTGGGTAGATATGCAGTAGTGGAATTGCTGGATTAAATGGTAGTTCTACTTTCAGTTTTTTAAGGCATCACCACACTGTTTTTGATAGTAGTCATACTAGTTTACATTTCCATCAGCAGTGTGAAAGTGTTCCCTTTTCTCCACATCCACTTCAACATCTAGTATTTTTTGTTTTTTTAATTATGTCCATTCTTGCAGGAGTAAGGTGATATTTTAAAATTTGCATTTCCCTGATAATTAGTGATGAGCATTTTTTCATATGTTTGTTGGCCATTTGTATATCTTCTTTTGATAATTGTCTATTCATGTTCTTTCCCCACTTTTAAATGAGATTATTTGTTTTTTTTTTGTTTGTTTGTTGTTTTTGTTGTTTTGCTTTGTTTTCGCTGATTTGTTGGAGTTCCTTGTAGATTCTGGATATTAGTCCTTTGTTGGATGCACAGTTTGTAAAGATTTCCTCCCACTCTGTGGGTTATCTGTTTACTCAGCTGATTATTTCTTTTGCTGTGCAGAGCTTTTTAATTTAATCAGGTCCCATCTATTTATTTTTGTTTTATTGCATTTACTTTTGGGTTTTGGTCCTGAACTCTCTGCCTAAGCCAATGTCTAGAAGAGTTTTTCTGATGTTATCTTCTAGAGTTTCTATGGTTTCAGGTCTTAGATTTAAGTCTTTGATCCATCTTGAGTTGATTTTTGTGTAAGGTGAGAGATGTGGATCTAGTTTCATTCTCCTACATGTGGCTAGCCAATTATCCCAGCACCGTTTGTTGAATAGGGTGTCCTTTTCCTGCTTTAATTTTTTGTTTTGTTGAAGATCAGTTGACTGTAAGTATTTTGCTTTATCCTGGGTTATCTATTCTGTTCCATTGGTCTACGTGCCTATTTTTATGCCAGTACCACGCTGTTTTGATAACTTTAGCTCATGGATAGGTAGAATCAATATTGTGAAAATGACCATACTGCCAAAAGAAATCTACAGATTCAATGCAATTTCCATCAAAATACCATCATCATTCTTCACAGAACTAGAAAAACCAATCCTAAAACTTATATGTAACCAAAAAAAGAGCCCACATAGCCAAAGCAAGACTAAGCAAAAAGAATATATCTGGGGCATCATATTGCCCAACTTCAAACAATGTGGACTAATTTTAAGCAGCCATTTACTTACTTATTTTAAAGTGCATAGGGAATATATATACTCTTCACATGTTAAAACTGTGGTTGAATAGCTCTTCCTTTTTTTCTACTAACTAAATGAATTTGAAGAAGATGTCAAGAAAATAATAATATTGTGTAGATAGTACCTAGGTGCATAAATTCCTAAAGTAGAGAAATATCAAGTATTGTAATGGAAAAAGTTAGAGGAGGCCACAACCATCAAGACCTGGCACCTCTTCCAGTATTTCTGCCACAAATTTTCAGGATGTTTCTATTATTATAATCCCATGAAGGAAGTGAATGGAGGCAGACATTTACTGAAATTGAATTTCTCTGCAACCAGAAGAATGGAGACTTGGACTAGGTATAATCTGATTTAGAAAAATAAAGGGAGGTGTGCTAAGTAGTCTACTTGCTCTCCTATCCATTTGCTCTCTACTCTCTCAGACTTTCTCTGTGCCCTGCAAAATTTCAACAGGCTGCTTTGTCCTCCAGCTTTAATTGATTTTGCTCAGGGTTGGGATTAGGGTAAAAGGAATGAGGACCCCAGGGTACTGTGAGGGCCTCTTTAAATTGTATGTCTAGTTCTGATCCTGTATTCACCAATAGGAGACAGGATAGAAGAGAATGATGTTGCGGTATTAATTCCCCGGCTTCCTCTCTGCTGGATTTCTGAGGGTTTGTTGCTTTCTTCCACTGAGGCAATGGTTTCTATCAGCACATTTCTCCATACAGTTCTTCTTCCAGGTCCCTCAACCTTGTCCTTATTATTTCTCTCAGTGCGTGTGTGTGGTGGGGGGAAAGGGATGGCCAGTGAAGGCAGGGGAGGAACCTGGTTGTTACAGCTGGCTCCCTGCTGTTACTAGACCTAGGGTACCATACCATTCCTTGTTATTGCCCTGGGGGACTCCACCATTCCTTGTTACCACGCTCGAGTACAACACTATTACTTTTAGGAGACTAAATCCCGCCCACAACTCTATAAATATTCCCTTTATTAAAACCTCCCATTTACTTGCTTGACTTTACCATCTGTTTCTTGCTGGAACCAAAAGTGATACAGCACATAACATGTCTTGATCCTTAGAGCTATGATCTAAAATTCAACTCTTTTACTTTTAATAAATGAAGTAATTTCCTTATTGCCTGTTTTCCTATGAGTTTACTGGTTCTGGAGTGGACAGGGCCAGTATCTGTTGTCACCAATGTGTCTGCAGGGCCTACAAGTTTAGTATATTATAGGTGCTTAATACGTGCTTGTTGACTAATTTACTATTGACAAAAATCTATGTCACAATTTCCCTATATAAGAACAAAGAACAAGGAATATTGTATACTTGTCTGTTGGAATAAAATCTTGCAACAGAGAAATAGGCTGAGAAAAAGAGTGGTGAATTTATTCTCTGTCTCTGTCTCTATAATATGTCATTAATTTCCCTAAATTCTTTAATGTTTTCTTAATAATTTTTGGCTCCAAAATCCCTATTTGGTGGCTAAGGTAAAACAAATTTCAGTAAGCAGACTTCACAGGGGAGTGGGAGAGGCATGATAAGTAAGCCACGTGCTCATTCTTCTTAATTGCCTGATCTTCCATCTGTTGGTCTGAGATAATATTGATAAAGGAATTAAAGATGCCACACCATCTCCTGAACCAAATGAGAACAGTCGTTCTTAAGTTACAGAATATGACATTTTAATGTCTTGCAACATGAAGAGGAAAGAGCATTTAGTTTATTTTAATGTGGTTAATTTGAAGCTAGATTAGATCATCTAGTTAATTCATAGGTTCTTAACTTTTAAGGCCAAATACTGTGTAGCATCTCATTTTCACAGTGGCAGTTGCTGCTGTTAATAATTGAATCAACTAGGAAGTTAACCTTGAATACCAAACACAAAATCTCTAAACCAAAAGCTAGAAGTAACACAGTTTGGGGAATAGAGTCATGCTTAAATAAGAGGCAGCATTGTGTTGCCTGAAAATAGGCATAACTTTGATGCTTGAATATTTTAATATATTTTTATATATGAATAATGTTTGTTCTCTTAAAACCTTGTTACTTTCTCATATTAAGGAGCAGAAAGAATGGTGGAAAAACTCAAAAACAAATAAAGCAACATTGATAGTCAGTACTTGAGTACTGACTCAGGTACTCTGAATCTCAGGACTGGACCCAGCAAGATTTTGGGGTTGGATGGATCTAGTTTGTTTAGACCAAGTGGTGGGTCTAGCTTGTCTCTGGCAGTTCTAGCTTGTCTAAGAAGGGAATTCTTTGAACCACTCAATCAGATTTAGAGTGGTGTTAAGTAATAATGAGCTACTGTAGTTTGCCACTATAATTCAGACTATATGACCAGAAATGAAATGGGGCAAATAAATTACATCAGTGGCTTACAATTTTAAGACTTCTGAAGATTTTAGTATTAAAAGCCTAGGGTAGTAAGATGTGAATTACAATTTTCTTTTATGTAACCATGGAAACACCTGAAAATACACAGCCTCTGAATGGACATTTGATTTGAAATTTACACAAAACCACAATTCTGTTTATCAAACTCAAGTTTCAGTTCAAGCTCAGATATTGGCAGATAGCCTTCAGAAGGTCACCAGGCCACTTAGAAGTCTGAGGGTTAATTTTGGTTAACTTTGGTTAATTTTCACCCCCTCCATCCCTTGCCCATCAGCACCCTTAATCTTACTCTAGCATTATCTGTTTTTCTTTGACTAAAATTGTAAAGAGTATCATTTAACTGAGTTCAGACTAATTGTGGAGTGAATATGCAACACATTTTAGTTCAACTTGATTATCCTGTAGGTATCCTAGGAAGATTGTTCTTGAATGTGTATGTTTCCTGCATAGTAGTTTCATGTATCTTTTAATGACATCTTTATTATTGCCATTATTATTTTATGTTTATAAAATGCCCTGAAATATGTCTTTAGCTTACCTCCAGTTCTTTATAGTTTAAAAAGCCCAACTATCTTCTTTAACATCCTCTTCAGTTTGAAGCCCAATCATTTGAAGAGATCTACCTTTCACAGATTGGAAAAATAAGATTTTAAAGTGGGGTCTACAGCCCATGTAGACGAGGACAAGAATAGTTAAAAAGATAAGCGTGATTGGGAGGCTGAGGTGGGTGGATCACAAGGGCAGGAGATCAAGACTATCCTGGCTAACACGGTGAAACCCCGTCTCTAGTAAGAATACAAAAAAATTAGTGGGGTGCAGTGGCAGACGCCTTTAGTCCCAGCTACTCGGGAGGCTGAGTCGGGAGAATGGTGAACCTGGGAGGTGGAGCTTGCAGTGAGCCGAAATAGCGCCACTGCGCTCCAGCCTGGGCGACAGAGTGAGACTCGGTCTCAAATAAATAAATAAATAAATAAACAAATTAATTAAAAAAAAAAGGTAAGCCTGAGAGGCCTTTTCAGCTGAGTAGCACCAGTCTGAATGTGAATATCAGTATTTGTACTTTATGTATGTCAGGTTGTGTTGGCTCTATGGCTTTGGGAACAGGGGAAAGGTTTTGAAAAGATAAATCAGAGGAGGTCTTACAGGAAGAATTTTATTCTGCAGAAAAAAAGCATCTGTGTATTATATTTTTTTCCCCAGAAACTTCTTTCTTGCTAAAAACTATGAAATCAAAATCAACAGCAACTCCCAGCATGTTAAGAGAAGAGACCAGAATTTCAGTGACATTTTAGGATTAGGATAGATTAATGTCATCTCCGTGTCCCAAGAGTCACAAGATATTGATAAAATGCTGATCAGGATACATTGTATTAAATGTCTGTGTAGTACATTGTATTAATTGTATTAAATGTCTGTGTAGCTACTCACAGAAGATCCCCAACATGGACTGGTGAGTCCACGGGAAAAAAGGAAAGCAGTGTACTTCGTGGCTCATGGCTCTGTAGTCAAAGGCATAGTTTCCCAGACAACCATGAAGCCTAAACTGTATTCACAAGGAAAAATGTCAAAAGAGAAAGCCCAGACGTAAAATGTAGAAGGGAATTGATTGACACAAGAGAAGGAAATTCAAGTGCAAGCAGAATGAAAGAAACTTAGCTGAGTTGAGATCAATGAATTTCAAAGAGGGTTAGATGAAAAAGTGTGCAGTGGTTTGGATTACAAAGAGAAAAAATGGCCTTCACTTGGCAAAAACACAAGAAAGATAGTATAAAGGGCCAGGTTTGGGGAGGAAAATTGTGTTTGTCCTAATAAGAGTCAACAAAACCAGGGGAAGACAGACAAACAGCAATAAACCCAGTCTTAGAGAAAATCCTCCCAGTAAGATCACAAGAACAGTGAAGACCAGGGTAGAGGTTTACAGACTAAAGGGAAATACTTATTTCTGGCAGAGAGAGATTAAACAAGGACACATCCCAAGGGAAGGGCATGGTGCAATGAATCTGTAACATATCTGACTTACAAGTGTAAGTCTTTGTCCTGTGTCTGGCCCACAGGTAGCTTCTATTTGTTCTGTATTTAAAAATGTATTAATTAGGTGATGAGATTTTAAAACCAAAAATATTTCACATAGGTCAAGATTTCTGGCACCTGAAAAAGAAGGATTTGGGAAATCCATTGCAAATTTCTACATAGCAACAAGTACATGGAATTGAGTGGCAGCTGCTGTCTTTAGATAGAACACACCCTTCACCAATTCACCAAATAAATGCCCCGTCCCAGACCTGCTTCACACCCTTACCTTAGCCACTTGGCTTCTTAGCCATTCGAGTTGGTGAAGGACACTCTGACTTGAGGTGATTGTAACAAAGTTTGTATATCATTTGTCTAGAATAATTTGTGTGTGCGCATTCATTCTTTGATCATTTCACAAACATTTACCAAGCACCTACTATGTACTGAGCTGAATTCATTGGGAAAGCTAAAGACAGCAGTCCTAGGCTTTGCTCTCAAAGAGCGTAGGCTCTGAAGGAACTATGCCACATGCACACACATCACTTATGTACAATGTGTAATGTGACGTAAATGCAGACCTATGGGAACTCAGAGCAGGGCGACATCACTTTAATCCGAGGGAACTTCAAAGAAGCCTTTACTAAAGAGGAGACATTTATTTATTGTTTTTTAAATTAGTGTGCTTATTTTTAAATGCCCTAGAGATTCCAGATCTTCATACAGGTAGTGGTTAATGCAGAAACATCTGATCCTAGGTAAACTCCATTGATATAAGTATGATTCCCAGGTAAGACCATTCTTGATTGAATTGGTCAGAACTCTAGTTGCAGAGTGGTTCAGTTTACCTTGACTTCAGCAAACATATGTTTACACACAAAGTAAATGTATCCAGGGATGCTGAATGTCCTTTTATTTATTTATTTTTTTGAGATGGAGTCTCACTCTGTTACCCAGGCTGGAGTGCAGTGGCATGATCTCGGCTCACTGCAAGCTCTGCCTCCTGGGTTCAAGCGATTCTCCTGCCTCAGCCTCCCAAGTAGCTGGGAATACAGGCGTGCACACCACACCCGGCTAATTTTTGTATTTTCAGTAGAGACGGCGGGGGAGTTTCAACATGTTGGCCAGGCTGGTCTCGAGCTCCTGATCTTAAGTGATGATTACATCCTTTTAAAATGCTGCTTTTAAAAATCTTGTTTAGGGTTCATTTGCAATCTAGTGAGACAATATCACTTTGAGTGTGACAACTTGCTTCTTTCCTGTTTAGGTCGTGTTCTTAAACAAGGATGACAATTGCTCATAAAATGCTCAACTGTTTTGCTTTGTTAATGGCAGCTAGGAAAAAACCATAGGACCCACAGTAGGTTTATTTCAAAGCTACACCAAGACCACTTTCTCCAGTCTTATTTAGGCTCATCTCTAACTCAATATTTTCTTTTGCTCTTCTCTTTTTTTGCACAATCAGGCATGGGTTTGAGAAACATGCCTCCCAGGGTAGGAGAGATGATGTCTAGAATGCGAAATCCCAGATAATCCCACATCCTGTCACTATGTTTTAAAATTATTTAGTAGTAACAGAACTGTTTTCCTGCTTTTATTTGCCTTGGGGCAATTTAAAAATGATCATGCAGTTCTGAAAATACCTGAGTTTAGGGAGGACAAGCAACAGCTCCACCCCCTCCCCCCATGCCTGTGGCAGAGTTTAGGCACGGAACCTAGACACAGTGTCAGACCCTTCAGAACATGGCCCTTTAGCCACCATCAGAGTGGCTACTTGGGTCTAGATAAAGATGCTGATCTTCCCTGCCCAGGAGATGAAGGGGAAAGACAGTCAGAGAATGGATGGCTGCTCTGAGTAGGTTCATTTATTAAATCTACCCTGTGCTGTGTGCTGGCCGGGCATTTCCCCCAAGTTCTCCCTTAATTCCTATTCATCTCTATAAGACAGTTTTATCATTCTTATGTCAAAACTCATGAACTATCTGGATTCAAATCTAAGTCTGTCTGCCTCCAGGGTTGAGGACATTTTATTTTGTAAGGCAGAATCATCCACATACAAGGCTGTCTCCCCACTGGATTATGAACAGCTATGGGGCACGGAAAAGCATTTATTCCATTCCTGGTAGGCATTAACAGAAAATCATGAATTGAAGGGAACCCCAAAGTCGCTTCTCCCCCTTTAATGTTCTTATTTCTGGTGGGGAGCTCCCTGCTCCATTTCAGCAGCAGGAGCACAGTTCAGTTTTGTCATTTATTGAGAGCTGACTCCGAGGCAGGTGCTTAGACCTTGACAAGATGAGACACGGGGGCAGGAGGGCAGTGAGCTCTGTCTCCCCAGCGCCTCCTGCAGGGCTGACACACAGCAGGTCCTCAATGCTTGTCTGTTACAAGGCTGAACAAAGGAATGCTTCTCCGGTAGATGGCTCTCCTATTCCCATAATGAGGGGATATTTGCAAGGAATTGCCCCTCTCCCTGTCTTCACTGCAGAAGGCAGTCCTTCTTCTCTTTAAAAATGTGTACTTTTTTTTCTGATCCTAAAAGTAATATATGCATATTATAGAATTGTTGAACATTTTGGAGAAATTTGAATTATGAAAAGTTAAAGAAATAAAAAATAGTCAAATAAATTTAGTTTGCTGCTAAAACATAGCCAAGAATATCTACCTAAATGTGAGCACATGGAAGACATTCACAATATCCCTTTGAATGATGCAAATAAAGTTTTAGCACACTAAATGTGTTCTAAATATGACTCAATTTTCCTAAAATAAATAAATGTAAATCCTCCTAGGAAAACATCAAAAAGAGCATATACCAATTCAATCTTGTGTTAAGTAAGTCAGTGATGAAGAGTGAAACATGTGAGGAGCTTTATTTGTGCTTTACACGTTCATAGACGGTTTTAATTTTCACTATTATGTTCTACTTTTTAGTTACAAATTTTTTTTAATTATAAATTTATAATTAGACAAAACAATAACCAGTGTTAATGTTTTGTTATCTTCTGGCATTTCTTTTAAAACATCTGTATCAAACCATAGGAAGCATTTGATTTTCGTTTTTTTTGTTTGTTTGTTTTGTTTTTGAGACAGGGTTTTACTCTGTCATCCAGACTGGAGTGCAGTGGCACTGAGTTTTGTTTCAATTTTTTTTCACTTAATATATCTTGAGAACTTTCACAAGTCATTAAAAGTTTATCAGAAATATTACTTTTAATTGCTTGGTGTTTTATCATTTGAGGATTCCATAATTTAGCTATCCCTCAGGTATAGAACATTTAAGCTATTTCCATGTTTTCTCAATAATAAAAAATGCTTCCACAAATAGCCTTGGACAGAATTTGTATGCGTCTCTATTTTGCTACATCATATTTCTACAAGTAGAATGGTTGAGTCAAAGAATATGAAGATGTGTGATATGCCCTGCTGTGGACCTTCATGACTGGGCCTACGGAGCTTAGTGGCCCCAGATTTGGTGTCCCAGCAGACACATGGGATGAAGTACCTGCTGACTGTTCATTATGATAAAATTCCTCTAGCACTGGGTGTGTGGGAGTTCCTTCCCTTATTTCATGATCTGGCCTTAGGCTGCAATGCTATCCTGGGGGAAGGGAAAAGGTTACATCAAAAACCTAGAAATGTGTCCTTCCTAGCAGGGTGGTAGTGATGCTGGAGTTTCTGACTGGCTTGGTTGAGTGTACACAGAGAAAGTCTCTATGGCTGCTGCTCTCCATGATCTAGCAGGACCTATTTTTGCCAGTCTCATCATAATTAGGCTTCTGTTAGACTATACATTGTCCAATTTATTTGAGAAAGAGTCAAAGTTTTATCAACATGGATTTGTCATGAAAAAACAACTTTGCAGTGGGGCGCAGTGGCTCACGCCTGTAACTCCAGCACTTTGGGAAGCCGAGGGAGGTGGATCACTTGAGGTCAGGAGCTTGAGACCATCCTGGTCAACATGGCGAAACCCCATCTCTACTAAAAATACAAAAAAATTAGCCAGGCGTGGTGGTGCGTGCCTATAATCCCAGCTACTCGGGAGGCTGAATCGCTTGAACCCAGGAGATGGAGATTGCAGTGAGCCCAGATTGCACCACTGCACTCCAGCCTTGGTGACAGAGTGAGTGAGACTGTGTCTCAAAAAAAAAAAAAAAAAAAAAAAGAAAAGAAAAAAGGAAAAAAAGCAACTTTGCCATTTGATGAGAATGTTCTTTATTATTTCCACACTTGGGTTCTTTATGAGGTAAAGTTTTGTTCATATTGATAATTTGTATTTTTGAGAGTAGAGTATGCTGTCTATTTTTTTGCTGAAGGTTTTTCTTATTGCTTTATAAGAACTAATTGCCCGAGCGCGGTGGCTCAAGCCTGTAATCCCAGCACTTTGGTAGGCCAAGGCAGTTGGATCATGAGGTCAGGAGATCGAGACCATCCTGGCTAACAGGGTGAAACCCCGTCTCTACTAAAAATACACAAAATTAGCTGGGCATGGTGGCAGGTGCCTGTAGTCCCAGCTACCTGGGGGGCCGAGGCAGGAGAATGGCGTGAACCCGGGAGACGGAGCTTGCAATGAGGCGAGATCATGCCACTGCACTCCAGCCTGGATGGCAGTGCGAGACTCCGTCTCAAAAAACAAAACAAAACAAAACAAAAAAACCAAAACTAAGTATACAGATGCTTATCTTTTGTCCATCTTAAAATTTTGCAAGTATTTGCTCTGTTGTTTATTTGCCTATTCATTTTATTTATAATGTTTCATGGTATGTAAAAAGTTAAATTTCATGTAACAAATTCTATTAACATTTTCCTTTGCACTTCCTGCTTTTATGCTTATAAAGGCTTTCTCTAATGATATCCAGTAAATAATCAATTATCTTTGGGTCTTATTTATTTTTTACATTTTATACGTTAATCCAGTTGGATTTCATTCTGATGTATGTGTGACGCATGTATCTAACTTGATATATTTTTCCCAAAATAATTCAGCTTCTAATTTCCAGCCCCCTATTCTCCATTGCCCTTAGAGTTGCATCAAAAATGGAGATAATTTATTAAAACAGAAGAAGTAGTCAAGGAAGACCACCTCTCCTAGTGCTCACCATGCTGGAGAAGGGGTGTCCACCTTGCTTTTGTCATTCAGAGGGGCACGGAAAACACAGCATTGAGTTTTCTGAAAGAAAAGCTTTTCAGGCTGCCTGGAGTCCTCATTAATTCCAGACCATAATAGTGGTACTTATCTCCTTTATGCTGCTGACTTATTTTTCCTGGTATAGGACGTGATTTTTTTTTTCTTTTGTTTTAATTCCCATGTCACCCATGATACTCTTCAAAAGAGGTGGATGAAATTGACTTCCAGCTTCCCCTCTGCCCTGGAATAGAAGCCATGCTTTCATGATAAATTGCACAGAAAAAAAAGGCAGCTGGAGTTGCTTGTACCAAAATGAGAGTGGCTTTTGGCTCTGCTTCAGTGACTTTATTTCACATTTCTTTCTGAACTCTCAGAGAAAAGTGATAATGAGAGTTTAATCTCTAGACTTGTGCCATCAGCTTTTTATATTCCTTGGAATGTTTTAAATCCTACAGGGCCTCAATTTCAGCTACTAGACACAGCACTTTCATGGTAGCTCTTCCCTGGGGTGGAAATAATCAGAGGGTAAAAATCCTAGGTTTGCCATATTTTTCAGCTGCAATCTGGTATATTTTTATTATTTTGAAAAGACTAGGGGCACACAAAAAAGGCTTAGTGGGGAATTAGATGAAGGATGGAAAGCAGCTATTCTACAATTTTACTGGAACTCAGCTATCCTTATGAGATAATATTCAATACCCTTATGGATGCTGATACTCTGATCTTTCCATTTTCCTGAATTTTCCTCTCTTCTTCGCTGTGGTGGCTTGGGATGTACATCATGGAGTATGTCATTAGACTTTATCCAAGTTGTTTGTGTGTTGATATTGAACCCACGAGAACTGAGAATTCCTTCATTGGAATCCTTCCTGGGGTAGGTAAAGCATAGTGTGGCTAGAGAGAGTGGTGGGTTCCAACAATGGTGCTTTTCTAGTATTTTTTAAAGCAGGAAAATTATTTTTTTGAAAGTCTTATGAAACTAACACTTTTATTTACTACATGACATTTGGGATACAGATGATGTCATACTTATATATTTGTTTAAACAAATCAGATCTGGCTCCAGGCCTCTCCTTGCCAATACTAATGGGAAGTCCACTCATTTCACTGCCTCCTCTTGGTCTCTTATGTCTGGCAAGGCATGAGTCATTAGTGCACAATAGTCCCTGTGGCCCTGGCTCCCTGCCGTGGTTTCATGATCCATCAAGAGAAGATGGCTTCACTTTTCCTTCTCTGCCACAAAGTGTCTTTGCTGAGGTTACCGAGGTTCTGTGCTCAACACCAAGTCCTTATAAGTGCCCACGTTGCCAGGCTTTTTGAGGACTGGCTTGTCTCAGAGTGATTCGATTTCGTGTAGGGCATCTAGCATCATTATTTTATTTAAGTTCAGGGGATTCACTCTTTCAGAAGCCTTGGAGCTTCCCTCCCTAGTCATCAGGACGTACCATATCTCCATGTTTCTCCTCTTTAGTTCATTTAACTTAGTTTCATCACATGCTAGAGCTTTGAACTTTAAGTGTCTCGTTAGGAGTTATCATTAGAGAGTTCTCCTGCTTCTGGCTGTTGAAGAGGTGGATGGAGGAAGCAACAGTACAAGCTCTTTTGACTCTGCAGCCTGGAATGTAGACCTAAAGATTAGGGCCCGTCACTCTTTTGAGGTGTGGTGGTAATACATTTTTTGTTCTTTCATAGGAGATTATCTAGGAGAAGAGAAAGTACCATTCTTTGATCTTTTAATAAACAGTCTTATTACATTAAATTTTCAACAAATTACCATATATATGTGGCCTATTGATATGGAAAATATACAGAATTGGAGATGCTGTGATGGATATGGTTGGTGGCAAGAAGCCCTCCTCAAACCCAGTATCCCCCTAACTTTTGATGGTTCCTCAACTACCTCCAGGAGTCCTGGTGGGTGGCAGGCAGTTGTGGTATCTATAGATCTCAATTTGAAAACCATTTAAAATTGGTATTTCTGATAACATCTCTTCATATCCACACACATTTATTATGACATTTTGACCTAAGAATGTAAACATGGCTAAAGAGGAGCAGCTCCATTACCAAGCTGGTGCCCTCTGTAACAGAACTGTGGAATATTTGAGAGAAGATTCCTACGAGGCATCCACTTTCTAAATAACGTTCTCAAAGAATAGGGAAGTCCTCTTATGCATTTTAGTGTTTTCTTAACAGAAACACATCATTTCTATGATGTTCTTACTTTCTATCAGGCTGAATTTATGTCAAATAACTGAAATTGAAAGAGAACATGCTTACTATGTGCCAGGTACTTTTTGAAACGCATCACATATAGTATTTATTTATTTTAGTCACAAATACTTAAAAGTGCCAGAAATTTTCTAACAATTCAGTGAATATTAACTCATGCACTCTTGCAAAAAACCTTCACAGAGGTACTCTTTTTATCACCTCCATTTTCCAGGTAAGAAAATTAAGGCACAAAAAGGTAAAGAGAATTGTCCAGAGTCACACAGCTAACCAGTGGCAGGCTTCAGGTTTGCACAGTGATAGTCTGGTCCCAGAGTTAAGGTTCTTTACTTCTACATCTATTACCCATGAACAATGCAGCTCGTTTAATCATCCCTAGGAGGAAAGTAATATAACTCCACTTCACAGATGATGAAACTGAGGTCCAATGCATTTAAGTATTTGCTTGAAATCATACCACTGCTAACGGGGAGAATATGAAGAATATGAATTCACATTCAGTTATTCAGGGTCAAAAGCCTGTCTTAATAGCAGCGATTGAATCTTTAAGGGATACATTTGCCAAGGTCACACTGCTGCTGAAGGCAGAGCCTAAAAGCACGCTTGGATCTGTCACCCAAGTCAGTGTGTTTATACTTCAAAGAACAGACAATAAATTATGAGTTTAGATGTTTTGGGAAACTGCTTAAAATATTTCCCATTTATATATAATAAAATAATACTAATGATAGCTAGAATGTACTATGTTCTATTATTGGTATTAATGTATGTGCACTTTCTAATTTACTAAGACAATACACAGGCATCTTATGAAGATTAACCAACATATAGAAGAATATGAAGAAAGTGAAAATTATCAGAAGCCCCATAGTCTTGGATGACCATAGTTGATATTCTGGTGAGTATTTTTACATTTACTTTCTCTATACATTTAATGAATGTACTGTATGTGCAATCATACAATTTTAAGAAAATGGAATCTTACTATAGATATTATTTGTAACTTGCTTTTATCCATTCATTCCTTCATTCAAAATACTTATTGAAACCTTACCATTTATCAAATGATATGCTTGAAACAATATGTTGTGTTCATTTTTCTATTTCAATGAACAGAAATATCAATCTTTTTATGGGTAATAAGTTGCAGTAGTCAGGATAGGCAAGGTTATTCTGTAGTAACAAATTAACCCCTTTCAACTCAGTGGCTTAATGAAAAAAGAATTACTTCTTGCTTACACAGGTAGCTGTGGGTCTAGTGTTCCTAACTGGTGACTCGCAGATCCATGCCTCTTCCATCTTATGGTTCTCATCTTGCTGAGGGAATTCTAGTCACTCCAGCAGGGGAAAAGTGCTGGAACATTACACAGAGGGTTCCATAGCCTTGGTCTAAAAATAAAGCCAAAACACTTTGTTCCTGGTCCTCTGACCAGAAGTAGTCACGTGGTACCACCTAACTTCAGGAAGCCTGGGATATATAATCTTCTGTGTGCCTCAGGAAAGGTGAAGAGAACCAGAAATTGGTAATGTCTCCTACCTAAGAATTCTTCTGTGGAATGTATCATTTATTTAGCTAATTTTCTCTGGATTCATAGTTACCATTGTTTCTGTTTTATGAACAACACTGTGATGAACATCCTTCCACATGTATTAGATACTCTCACCCATTAATTTCTCAGTTTAAATTCCTGGAGAAGAAATCAATAAGTCAAAAGTATATTTAAAATATTAATATAGGTTCTGGACCTAGACTGCTCATCCATGCTCTTCTTCCACGTAACATAGGGACTTAAAGACCAGAAATTATGTTTCCCAGACTCCTTTGGGTTAAAGTTCAGTTTCGAATCCGCTAATGAGAGGCACTCCTGGGAGATGGAGAAGGAAAAGCTGTTATTCTCTGGCAGCAACTTAGGGCTGACATGTGGGTCAACTCAACCATGAAGTTTTCCAATCACATCTGGGCATCCTCATGAGAACTCCACACGTCAGCACTGCCATCAGTGAGGTCATCTATGTCTCCAGGTGCTCTCTGGAGAATCACCTGTTTCAGTGTTGTAGGGAGCTGAGATATAACTGGTGACTGCCTTGTAATCTTGCACTGCTGGATTTCTTGAAAGGAGCCTTCCCAATCTGCATTCCTCCAGAGTCCAAGCTGTTGTGTAAGCCTCAGTGTAAATACTCCATATCATTCCTCTTCTTTCCTAGAATGGCTTCTGTTCTGATTGAACCTTGACTGATATAGCACCTATCGCCAAATTGCTGTTAAGGAAATATGTCCTAAAGAAACTCCCAACAACAGCAGTACATCAGAGTGATACCTCTTTACACTGGGGCTTGGTAGGTACGGTCAATATTTTTCAACTTTGGCAAAGTAATACTCAAAACAAAAAAAATTAATCGTGGTTTATATTTGCATTTCTTGAGTTCAAAATATTTATTGTATTTTACTGGTTGTTTTTTCTTCTTTTGCAAACTGTATATTGATGTCTTTGATTATCACACCTCCTCTTTTGACTAACAAACTTTCCTAAATACTGTCCTCTTCAGTACTACTTTTATTTGGCACTACTTTGCCCCTGTTATATTCCAAGGGTAATCATTTGTTTCAGTCTATTAGGTCTGGGGAAGAAAGATCGTATGCATGTGAACAAATGACTAAGTCACCAAGTGGGAGACTGCAGCCTGTTAGGGTAATTCCTTCTCTCTGCACCAAAGAGGACAAACACTTTTAAGTATAAAGAGCATGTTAAGGTAGATCATTTTGAATAAAAATAACTTTTAGGGCTTTCTTAACGGTATTTGGTTCTCATTTTCCCCTTTGGTTTCCCCTTTCACTAATGATCCTCTTTTGGTGCGAGTCTGTGACACATCACGTCCTTTAAAGAGGAAAAGAAAATTTTTGCAGATGAAAGTGTTGGCAGGGAGTGGGTTTATGCTATACTGATTCTGAGACTCTGAAAGACAGACTACCATCAGAAAGAGTTGTATTTTCCTTTTGAATCTGAGAGATGAAAAAACAGCAGCAAAAGTGAACATATTAAGCAGAAGAATTGAGGCAAAAATGTCAGATAGCTATGGTCAAATGGTCATAATTTGGCAAGAATTAAAACTGGAAGAGAAGATTAACACTTTGAGAGTGCTTTAGACCCAGGAATGGAAATGAAGACTTACAAATCTATTTGATTGGTGATGGCCCTGAGGAGTTGGGCTGAGATAGATTCTGAGACAAAGTCCACATTTCGTTAGAAAGCATCCTGTGGTCACTTAGTGATGGCTGCCACAGTTCAGGAAGGTGAGGGAAATAAACAGATGCCACAAATTTATCATTCTCTGATTTAGGATGTGGCTCTCAATTGGTGCTAAGAAATGATCTTTTCTAACATGAAATTACATAAAGGTGAACATTCCCTAATGTCCTAGAAAAAAGGAGGACTTTCTAATGCAGCCTGTCTCCACCCCGAATTCCTCATATCTGTTTGGCTGATGGACACTGGTTGAAGCTGGATACAAAATTGTTTTAATTTATCTGACATAGGAAATTATTAGCACTATTTTTTCAATTCTACATAGACCATAGCCAGTATCTTATAAGTTCAGACCCACAAAATCCTAAACATAAACTCTCCTTTGAGGAGATTTACTTATTGCTGAAAGACATTGGTGAGTAATGGATGCAGGTTTCGTGGTGGATACCTAATCACAAACTAATCCTTGAAGAATTTCATTAATTCTTTTATGTCAGTTCTGTACTGTTTAATGTTTCCAGACATTTTAATAAAGAACAAACTAGTATATTAATTCTTTTATTCATTTCACACATATTTCTAGTTCTTACTATGTGCAAAACACTGTTAATTGGGATGACCATAGAGACATAAGACATGGTTTACATAAGTGAGAAGCTTACACTCATTGGGGGAACAAGGGTGACACAAATGAAAATCTAAACAATACAAACAGAAAATTGTAGAAATGTAGAAAATTTGCCATTTGAGTGACAGTGATAATAAAACCTAGAGAAGTCTAGTAGAGGCTGTGTGCCTGGGAAATAGAAATAGAAATGAAGGCCAGGCATGGTGGCTGATGCCTGTATTCCCAGTACTTAAGGAGGCTGAGGTGGCTGGATTGCTTGAACTCAGGAGTTCAAGACCAGTTTGGGCAACAGAGTGAAACCCCATCTCTACAAAAAAATACAAAAATTAGCAGGGTGTGGTGGTGCCCACCTTGTAGTTCCCGCCTCTCAGATATGAGATCATCGCTTGAGCCTGGGGAGGCAGCCTGGGCAACAGAGTGACACCCTGAGGGGGGTAAAAAGAGAGAGAGAGAGAGAAAGAAAGAAAATATGGATAAAAACAAACAGAATAGAGAGAAATAAGAGACAGTAAGTACATTTCTATTTGGGTTGGGTTGGAAATAGTGTGGCAATATGAAAATGAGCATGTTATGTATCTGCCCAGCTGGAGAGAAAGGTTTCTTGTTGAGAAAATAGTGGAAGAGTTGGAATTGCTCATTCGATGCCTTTGGCTATTTTCAGATGTATCCAGGGGTACGTTAAGTCCACAGCCCTGTGGAATTTCTAAAGTCTTTGGTGCCCTAGGGCTAACTCTGGAGGTCTCGTTCCATTGGAAGCACATCCCTAAAGTTTGTCCAACTGGCAGTTCATGCTCCAGAACTATCCCAGAGCAACATTTTTCAAACTGCTCTAAAGTATGTTATTAGATATTCTGTTTTAAGAAATCAATGCTAACCATATTTTCTTTTAACATTCATTAATAATAGGTCTGAAAGAAATATTACCACTAAAGAACTGACTCATGTATCCAAACACCACCTGTTCCCCAGTAATCTATGGACATAAAAATTTTTAAGAAAAGAAATATTAAACTGTACTATTAATACTAAATTATTATATTACTATATTATAATGTTAAACTATGTGTATACATGTAGTTTTTATTTTAATGTATCAGTACATATTCCATATAAAGAATGTCAAGAAGTTGCAGAAGAGATAAGCGTTATGTTTAATTTTGTTTATGAGTCGCATCTACCAACCTGAGAATCATATCGATGTATATTGCCTATCAAGTGGTTGTTGGACTGTTATATATCTTGTTTTAGAATCTAAATATGTATTTGTGATAGTTAATGTTTATTGACTATTACATATTTATGCTATGCAAACTTGTTCCCATGCATCTGTGACTAATAGAAGGTCTTTTAACGTAGCAATCAGAATATAAACATTCTCAAACTGTTTTAAACTGGACCAGACAAAAGGTAGAATACTTCAGAGTAGAGATACGAATCAATGTCTTCGATTTCTTTTAAAACTAGGAACTAAACCTTTCAAATCTAATTAATCATTTTTGGGGCAATCTTACTCTAGAATACCAAAATATTTTAGAACATATTATTCTTCCTTTGAAAATGTACTTGCATAGAACAAAATTTTTATACCATGTATCAATTAGCAACAATTATAGGAATAAACTTGGTGCTACTCCCAATATAAAAATCTGACCTATCAGTGGTTTTCTTCATATGAAATATATATACCATCTATAGTGGGTTGAATGGTGCCCCCTCAGGAGACATGTACACCTGAAACCTGTTGAGTAGGAACATATTTTGTAAAAGAGTATCTACAGATATAATTAAGGATCTTCAGATATGACCATTAGGTGAACCCTAAATCCAATGACACATGTCCTTATAAGAAGGGAAGACACAGACACTGAGAGAAGCCCATTTGAAGACAGAGGCAGAGATTGAAGTTACATATCCCCAAACCAAGACTCTCAAGGGTTTCTAGCAGCTACCAGAAGCTAGGAGAGGCATGGAATATAGTCTAAGAGCCTCTAGAGGGAAACAATTCTACTAACATCTTGATTTTGAACTTCTTAGCTTCCATAACTGTTGTTTAAAGCTACCAAGTTTTTGGTAATTTGTTACAGCAGATCTAGGAAACTAATATATTACCCATTCCTTCCTTTCTTCCTATCTCCCTTTCTCCCCTTCTTTCTTCCCTTTTTCCTTCCTTCCTTCCTTCCTTCCTTCCTTCCTTCCTTCCTTCCTT
>NW_016803416.1:2437091-2441723 GCF_001698545.2 Rhinopithecus bieti
CTCCCTCCCTCCCTCCCTCCCTCCCTTCCTTCCTTCCTTCCTACCATCTCATGCACTCAACAAAACTTTCAGTGCCTACTATGTGATAGGCAGTGGGCAAGTGGGATTAGAGATGTAACAATAATAATAAAACACCATCTCGAAAACATTGTGCTTTATTACACCTTTTGGGAGATATACAATGTCTTTCTTAATTTTTCTTTATCGTGAATGTGTGTGGCCTCTTCTTCATTCATGTCAGCATCTGAACTCATTCTCTGCCAAATGCCACTTTAAATATGAATGCTAATTTATTTGACTATACTTGTGTCAAATGTTGTTCTGCAAACGTTGTGCTAGATCTCAGTACTGATCATGCTTCCTGCCGAAGGCATTGGCCAGCCTAGGGAAGGACTACCTTTGTCTGCACCTACCTTATCACTCCCCAAGCTCTGAGGGATCTGGGAGTCCAGGACTGCCTGCTGTGGCTCCATTTTTGATTTACCCTCCTCCTCTGTGCACCATGTTGTATTTCCTTCCATCTCCCTTCCCCACCCTCACCCAAATTTCTCCTCTTCTAGCCCTCAGATCTCTGCTTTTTGGATCTTTTGACATAGCCAAATAAAATCCTAACTTTTTACCATGATTTACAAGTACAAAATGCTCTGGGCTCCCTCTCCTGTAACTCCTCTCTTGGCTTACTAGGCGTCAAATGCCCTCTTTTCCTTGATGTTCCTCCAAGATTCCAAGTATGCTCCTCCCTCAATGTGTTTATACTGGTGTCTTCTCTGCCAGGAATGTTCTTCCTGAGACAGTCACGTGGTCCTTTCTCTCACTTCATATAAGTCTCTGCTTAAATGTCACCTCTTCAGAGAAGACTCTGCCCAAACTATTCCTAAGGCTGCTGACATAATTTGGATATTTATCCCCTCCGAACCTCATGTTGAAATGTGATTCCCAATGTTGAAGGTGGGGCCTAGTGGGAGCTGTTTTGGTCATGGGGCAGATACCTCATGAATGGCTTGACACCATCCCCATGGTAATGAGTGAGTTCTCTCTCTGAGTTTATGCGAGACCTGGTTGTTTAAAAAGAGCCTGGCACCTCTGCCTCTCTCTCTCTTGCTCCCTCTCTTTTGTTTCCTCTCTCACCTCTCTCATGTGACATGCTGGCTCCCCCTTCACCTTGCACCATGATTGAAAGCTTCCTGGGACCTTCACCAGAAGCAGATGCTAACATCATGCTTCCTGTACAGCCTGCAGAACCATGAGCCCAATAGACCTCTCTGAAAAATAAATTACCCAGCCTCAGGTATTTCTTTATAGCAACACAAAAACAAACTAATAAGCTAATTTAGCCGCTTCATTTGTTCCCATTGCATTTACCACTGCCTGGGATTACAGCATGTATTTGTTGACCTTGTAATTGTCTCCTCACCCAGTGTGTGTGTTTCAGGAAGAGAAGGACTTCATCTGCTTTCTTCACTGCTGCATTTCCAACTTCCACAGCTGCATCTGGCATGGAGTAGGCATTCAACAGATATTTGTGAGTGAGTGAATAAGTAAATAAATAAAGTGAGAGCAGGCAAATGTGATAAGACAGCGAAGCCCCAGGGCACCTGTGCCCTTCTTTGGTAACACAGTTGTATTGTAGTAACATCTTTCTGGTGGCTTTTTCTTAATCCACATTGTAACTAGCGTCATAGTTTACGAAACACTTTCAAAAGTTCAAGTTCCTTAATGTTCAAAATGGCCCCCAAGTTTACAGATGAGGAAATTGAGATCTAGCAAGGTAAGAGATTCAGCAGCTAAGGTCACACAACTTGTCAATGACAGAGCTGGAATTCAAAACTAGGTTTCTAGACTTCAGATCCAGGGCATTAAAAAAGACAAAGAATGAAAACCAAAACCAACACAACTATGAATAACTAAAAACAAGAAACTTCCACCACAATAGCCTCTCTCTCAAAGGGAAAGCAGTTCTTATGTGGCCCAAATGAGGGTTGGGGTAGTATTTCACGCATCTGTAGTCTGCATTAAATTCATCATACAAGGAGGCATTTATTACTCTAATGCTTAAAATACATCCCTAATGATTACACAGAAGTGCTTTGACTTTCCAAGGCTGATGACACCATCGTGTCTTCTATGGCCATATTTATATCATTGTGGCACTATTTTTTTTAAGATACAGGATTGTTTTTTTTTCTTGTAAATTTGCTTAAGTTCCTTGTAGATTCTGGATATTAGACCTTTGTCAGATGGATAGATTGCAAAAATTTTGTCTCATTCTGTAGCTTGTCTGTTCGCTCTGATGACAGTTTTGTTTGCCGTGAAGTTGTTCTTTAGTTTAATTAGATCCCAGTTGTCAATTCTTGCTTTCGTTGCAATTGCTTTTGGTGATTTCATCATAGTCTTTGCCCATGCCTATGTCCTGAATGGTATTGCCTAGATGGGCAAAGGATATGAACAGACACATCTCAAAAAAAGACATACATGCAATCAACAAACATACGAAAAATAGCTCAACATCACTGATCATTGGAGAAATACAAATCAAAATCACAATGAGATACCATCTCATGCCAGTGAGAATGACAATTACTAAAAAGTCGAGAAACAACAGATGCTGGTGAGGTTGCAGAGAAATAAGAATGCTTTTACACAGTTGGTGGGAGTGTAAATTAGTTCAACCATTGTGGAAGACAGTGTGGTGATTGTGCAAAGATTTAGAACCAGAAAAACCATTTGACCCAGCAATCTCATTACTGGATATATACCCAAAGGAATATAAATCATTCTATTATAAATATACATCCATGCATATGTTCATTGCAGCACTATTCACAATAGCAAAGGCACCAAATCAACCTAAATGCTCATCAATGATAGAATGGATAAAGAAAATGTGGTACATATACACCATGGAATCCTATGCAGCTATAAAAAGGAATGATATCATGGCCTTTGCAGGGACATGGATGAAGCTGGAAGCCATCATCCTCAGCAAACTAATGCAGGAACGGCAAACCAAACACCACATGTTCTCACTTATAAGTGGGAGCTGAACAATGAGAGCACATGGACACAAAGAGGGGAACAACACTTACCAGGGCCTGTCTGGGGAGGGTGGTGGGGGGAGAGCATTAGGAAAAAGAGCTGTTGCATGCTGGGCTTAATACCTAGGTAATGGGTTGATAGGTGCAGAAAACCACCATAGCACAAGTTTACCTATGTAACAAACCTGTACATCCTGCACATGTAGTCCAAAACTTAAAAGAAAAAAGATATAGGATCACATGTGCAGGTTTGTTACATGGTTATATTGTGTAATGCTGGGATTCAGACTTCTATTGAACTCATCACCCAAATAGTGAAACTAGCACCCAATAGGTAGTTTTTCAACCCTTTCCTCTCCATCCCTCCCCGCCTTTTGATGTTCCCAGTGTCTAATGTTTCCATCTCTATGTCCCTGAGTACCCATGTTTGTTGTTTAACTCCCACTCACATGTGAGAACATGTAGTTTTTGGTTTTCTGTTTCTGCATTAATTCACTTAGGATCATGGCCTCCATGTTGCTGTAAAAGATATGATTTAGTTCTTTTTTATAGCTGAATAGTATTCCATGGTATATATACTACAATTCTTTATCCAATTCACTTGTTACTACAAATGTTGATGGACAGTTAGGCTGATTTCATGATTGTTATTGTGAATAGCATTGTAGTGCTGGCTTGCTTGTGGACAAGGGTGACAGCAACATGAGTGACAACAGCAGCTAACATCCATTGGCTCCATGCTATATGCCAGATGTTTTCAATTTATTACTACTAATCCTTACAACCAGTCTGAGATATTACTTTCTGCATTTACAAGTAACAAAACAGACGTGGAGAGATAAAATAACTTTTCCAAAGTGACAGTTAGAAAGTAGCATTGCTGATATTGTAATCCTAGTCTGACTCTAAGGCTGAACTTCTAACCATCATGTTAGAGCTTCTATCCTATAGAAATAGACTCAATCCTGGTCACTGTAGATGCTGGCACAATGCAAAGTTTTATACCATAATCCCTGACAACTACAAGTTTATATTCAATGGAAAATTTTTCACAATACATACTTATACTTACGTATTTCATGCTGTATAACTATTTCTTATTTATTTATTTATTTGACTTTAAGTTCTAGGGTACATGTGCACAACGTGCAGGTTTGTTACATATGTATACATGTGCCATGTTGGTGTGCTGCACCCATTAACTCGTCATTTACATTAGGTATATTTCCTAATGCTATCCCTCCCCCCACCCCCTCTCCACAATAGGACCTGGTATGTGATGTTCCTCTTCCTGTGTCCAAGTGCTCTCATTGTTCAATTCCCACCTATGAGTGAGAACATGCGGTATTTGGTTTTCTGTTCTTGTGATAGTTTGCTGAGAATGATGGTTTTCAGTTGCATCCATGTCCCTACAAAGGACACGAACTCATCCGTTTTTATGGCTGTATAGTATTCCATGGTGTATATATGTCACATTTTCTTAATCCAGTCTGTCACTGATGGACATTTGGGTTGATTCCAAGTCTTTGCTATTGTGAATAGTGCCGCAATAAACATACGTGTGCATGTGTCTTTATAGCAGCATGATTTATAATCT
>NW_016803416.1:2444412-2470152 GCF_001698545.2 Rhinopithecus bieti
TGCTTTATGAATCTGGGTGTTCCTGTATTGGGTGCATATATATTTGGGATAGTTAGCTCTTCCTGATGAATTCATCCGTTTACCATTATGTAATGGCCTTCTTTGTCTCTTTTGATCTTTGATGGTTTAAAGTCTGTTTTATCAGAGACTAGGATTGCAACCCCTGCTGTTTTTTGTTTTCCATTTGCTTGGTAGATCTTCCTCCATCCCTTTATTTTGAGCCTATGTGTGTCTCTGCATGTGAGATGGGCCTCCTGAATACAGCAAACTGATGGGTCTTGACTCTTTATCCAATTTGGCAGTCTGTGTCTTTTAATTGAACCATTGAGTCCATTTACATTTAACGTTAATATTGTTATGTGTGAACTTGATCCTGTCATTATGATATTAGCTGGTTATTTTGCTCACTAGTTGATGCAGTTTCTTCCTAGCATCGATGGACTTTACATTTTGACATGTTTTTGCAATGGCTGGTACCTGTTGCTCCTTTCCATGTTTAGTGCTTCCTTCAGGATCTCTTGTAGGGCAGGCCTGGTGGTGACAAAATCTCTATGCATTTGCTTGTCTGTAAAGGATTTTATTTCTCCTTCACTGATGAATTTTTTGAATTTCCAGCTTTTCTGCCCTGCTTTTTCCCCATCTTTGTGGTTTTATCTGCCTTTGGTCTTCGATGGTGGTGACGTACTGATGGGGCTTTGGTGTGGGTGTCCTTTCTGTTTGTTAGTTTTCCTTCTAACAGTCAGGACGCTCAGCTGCAGGTCTGTTGGAGTTTGCTTGAGGTCCACTCAAGACCCTGTTTGCCTGGGTATCAGCAGCCGAGGCTGCAGAAGATAGAATATTGCTGCACAGCGAGTGTTGCTGTCTGATTCTTGCTCTGGAAGCTTCGTCTCAGGGATGTACCCCACCGTGTGAGGTGTGAGGTGTCGGTCTGCACCTAGTGGGGGATGTCTCCCACTTCGGCTACTCAGGGGTCAGGGACCCACTTGAGCAGGCAGTCTGTCCGTTCTCAGATCTCAACCTCCATGCTGGGAGATCCACTGCTCTCTTCAAAGCTATTAGACATGGCCATTTACATCTGCAGAGGTTTCTGCTGCTTTTTGTTTAGCTATGACCTGTCCCCAGAGGAGGAGCCTACAGAGGCAGGCTGACCTCCTTGAGCTGTGGTGGGCTCCACCCAGTTCGAGCTTCCCGATGGCTTTGTTTATCCACTTAAGCCTCAGCAATGGTGGGTGCCGCTGCCCCAGCCTCACTGCCGCTTTGCAGTTAGATCTCAGACTGCTGTGCTAGCAATGAGGGAGGCTCCGTGGGCATGGGACCCTCCAGGCCAGGTGTGGGATATAATCTCCTAGTGTGCCGTTTGCTAAGACCCTTGGTAAAGCGCAGTATTAGGGTGGGAGTTACCCGATTTTCCAGGTGTTGTGTGTCTCAATTTCCTTTGGCTAGGAAAAGGAATTCCCTTCCTCCTTGTACTTCCCAGGGGAAGCGATGCTTGCCCTGCTTCAGCTCTGGCTGGTCGGCCTGCACCCATGGACCAGTGCCAACTGTCCAACATGCCCCAGTGAGATGAACTCGGTACCTCAGTTGAAAATGCAGAAATCACCCATCTTCTGTGTCGCTCACATTGAGAGCTGGAGGCTGGAGCTCTTCCTATTCGGCCATCTTGGGAGCGCCCCCAACTATTTGTTGAAGTTCTTCTTAAAGTTACAGTTTGAGGAATTGGGCTAAAAAATGTAAAGTATACATTTTTTTATTACAATTCTCCTATTTGTAGATTACAATTCTCCTATTTCTTTCTCCCAGTTGCAAATAAGAAAGACAAATCTTTTGAGTATATGTGTAGGTTTCAGAGAATGAATACACTTTAAACTAAAATATACCACAGTTTAATAAGACTTGCCCAGAAAACGTTTTGATTTTTACTGTTGCTGAGACTCTGTTTGTTCAAATCAGATAAAGGATTTAAGCCATTTATAATTAGATCCCCAGTCCGCTTACTGGATCTTCACAAATTTAGGCGAGGTGGTAAAAAATAATCTTTCTTTTCTGATGTGACAGCCTTTGCAGAAATTGGAAGAAGAATATGACTAAACAGAAGCTGAGACATTATAAAGGGGCTCACCAGTAAGGAGTTGGGCTGCAATAATATATATATTTTTAAAAAAAATATTGGCCACATATACGTATTCCATTCCACAAACAAAGCAATAAACACTGAATTTTGATCTGCTGCCCAAGTCATGTTTTCAGAGACCTTGACCATTACTTTGGTCACCAGTCATATCCGTCCTTAGGATCAATGCAAAGATTATGTGAATATCACACTTGAGGAGGACCAGAATGGGTTCTTCTTCCATTATCTCTTCTTTGTCTTCACAACCTAGTTTATCCACTTCTTTCTTTATTTTGATTGACTGGCATAAAATATTATTAATTTCATGGAAACATTTGAATGAGTTACAACAAATCCAAACAAGTTTTTATACACCAGTTATGACTATTGACCTAGACTTTTTATAATAGTTTTCCATAAAAATATAAATTCACATCAAAATTTTAGCCTGGATCTATGAAATAGAGGAGTAGTAGAAATAACATTAAGTTCGATCTGATTTCTGATGTCTTGCTTTCCTTTTCTAGCTTGGAGGCTTTGAATTGGAATCACTGCTGTAGGTACCTTCTGCAACTAAGGTACAAGGCATAACAAACCAATGAGACCAAAACCAGCCAAGCTATTTGTGTTCTAAGCCTAGGTTATTGTAGATATGACTTCCTATTTAGTTCTTCAAGATGTTACAAATCAGCTTAGTTCTTCTGAAAGTATGGCTTTAGGAAACGGTGAACATGAAACTATTTCTACAGGCAAAGGTGAGAGACCAGAGCTATCCAATACAAATTTCTGTCTGGATGGGAATGTTTGCTTTCTGTGCTGTTCCAATACAGTAGCCACTAAATTCATGTGCCTGTTGGGCACTCAAAATGTAGCTAGTGTGATTAAGGAACACTAATTTAATTTTATATTTAAGTTTAAATAGCCACATGTACTGCTAGTAGATACTGTTAGTGCAGACTTAACCTGGTATCATTCACATAACATGTATGCCCCAAGACCAAATATTAGAATTCTTATACTTAAATTAAGTGAATTGGTCAATTTTCTGTTGCAAATTAAGAAGCGTCATCACGGAGGCAGTTTGTTGACAACTGAAGGTCTTGTTCTTCACAGACCTCTTGGTTACGCCTGTTCCTCCAGGTTGTCTTTACTTTGTTCTTGATTGGGGTATGGGGTGGTGAGAGAGTGAATATGTAACTCTCCACGTGAGTGTGATTTCTAGGGTGCTGTGGCAATTTTCTATTAGAGAACCTCCTAGACTGAAATTTGCTTGCATCTGAGGTTTATAATCAATATGCTACACACTTATCTGATTTTTCAATCCTTTCATAGAATGATTATATCCTGTGACTTACCACTGAATGTTTTTTGCAGAAAATAAGTAAATAACCTTCTCAAGGTTACAATTTTTCAAAAAAAAATTGCTGTTTCAAATCTTAGAAATTCTATGTGTTAGTCGTTAGGGCACTGCCTCGGGTATTTCTGGTTTATTCTCTTCTGGTTAAAGTTGTACTTTCAAACCCTATCCTGGTTGGATGGGGCCATGTGACCATTCTGGCAGATGACTTCTTAGAGGAAGCTACTTCAGCTATTTCACGCCACTTTCAAGCCAAGCATTTATAGCTGGTGCAGGACACTGTAGAGCTCTCTTTTTCCTCTGGCACAGCAACTGGCAATGTTAAAGATGGTGCCCATTCCATCAACCTGGGACCCTGGATGACTAAAATGAGTTTGAGCTGAAACCTCTGTCACTTGTAATGGACATATAGCACAGAAGATAAATAAGTCTTTGATATTTCAAGTCAGTAGGCTGATACACATTGAAGTGAGGGCTAAAGTAAGTATTGTGAATAGAAAATAGGAAAAATAGGTCAAAATAGCAGTGGAACTCTGGGAGGGATAAATTATCAGAAGTTGAATTCAACTGATCTCATGCTTGTCAACAACCTGCATGGCACTAGATGAGGATATCAAATAAGCTTGGAAACCTTTGTGAAACAGCCCATTTATAGAGCCCTGGATGAAATGTTTTCTAAATAAACATCAGTGCACTTTTCTTTACGTAGTGACATAGGTGCTGACTCTCAATGATGGGGCCCAGCAGCTTCCAAATAAATTGTTCCCATGTTAAAAGGCTATGCAGACAGCACCTTGATCTGTAGCCAAGATCAGTTGAAGAGAGTCTACTGGATCAACAGACTTATGTTTTGATGAGCATTTCTTAATTTCAAAGAGCAATCTAAACGATGGAAAGAAGATAAATGGCTAGAAGTAGGATGTTGGCAAAGATATACATGGAATTTCACACAATTCCTATTTCTCATCCTAAAGCTTGACATTTGTCTAACAATGCTCATGCTAAGAGATCTAATAGACTCTAAGGCATATGGTGATAAAATCAGGGTATTTTTATAATTAAACCCTAGTTTCATTAATGTGATCTATTGAAGGAATCACATAAATTGTTCTTTTCAGGAAGAAACATAAAAATTATTTTGCATCACATTCAGTGCTTTAGGTGTAATGTACTCTTAGTGATTAATTACTATCAATAATACTAATTAATAGTAACTAATTATGGATATAATTTACCGTAACACTCTTACTAATGGTGTCATTTATAACAACAATAATAATGGTAATAATTAATAGCTCTTATATTGATGCCCTTTCTATTCCTGTGTCACTGTAGTAAAACGTTATATATGAATTATCTCACTTAGTCCTAAAACACTTTAATTTCTACTTTTAAAAAAAGGAGATAATTTCTGAAAGTTTAGGGAACCTGCTGCCAGCCAAACTGCTCACAAGTGGTTGAGCTCATATTTGAAGTTTGGGCTGTATGAATCCAAGAACTATGTTCCTAATGTTATGCAAAATGCCTCTTTTTTAGGGCTAAGATTTAGAATATAAAATTTAATATAACCTAAACCTTAACTGTATTTAGGCTACTTGTTTACATAGGGGCACCACAAATTAAAATAATTGAGAAATAAATTTAAAAAACAATTTTAATTTCTATACTGAGAATATTGCTACTGAGAATACTTTTTAATGAGAATATTGAGGACACATGTTTATTACATGTTCACATCTTCCTAAATGCAGCTTCAAGGACCCTGAGTGTGTCTGACCAGGGGTAGGCTTATCTGGGAATTTCTGCTTCTTCATATATCTCTCTGGATTTACAGATAATTATTTAGCAGGCAGGCAAACGGCTTTCTTGTACTACTTCTGGGCAATTATGAGACCTGAGACAAGTTTCCACACCTTCTTGGATTTCATTTTCACTCATTTGTAAAATTCGGGATGGGCTGACTCTGAGGTCGTTCCAGTGTTAATATTCTCTTATGTCTCTCTCTCTTACATCCTGATGTCGCAAAACTTCTTTTTAACTGACAGCTGAATCTGTAGATGGGCCAGCCAGAAATTTTCCTGGGGTACCAATTTATAGGGGTATATGGTGGATTCATAGTATATCAGTTTTGCTAAGCTGGAACTGATAGTCCCAGAATTCCCTTCCATATATAGCGCCAGGATGGGTGGGGTGAACCAGGATGACGTTCGTGTCATTGTAGGGACATGGAGCAGCCTGGAAACCATCAATTCTGCACAAAGCTATCGCAAGAAACAGAAACCAAACACCACATTTCCACCATAGGTGGAAAGTGAACAATGAGTCAGCTTGGATAAACACCCCCCGGGGAAGGGAACATCAGACACCGGGGGCCATCAACCGGGAGGAGGGGAGGATTGCATTGGGAGTTAGTAGCTGATGTAAAATGTACGAGTGACTGGGTGCTGACGAGTTGATGGGTGCGGATGAGTTGATGGGTGCAGCAACAGTCCCAAACATGGGCACAATATACATATGTAACCACGGACAACCTGGGACGTTACTGGCAGCAAGTGTATCGCTAGAACTTAAGAGATAATAATATATCAAAATCAAAAAATAAAAAAAATGACTACAACCCAATAGAAAATAGCAATGACAGGCACACAACAGCAGCCACACACACACAAAAGAGTGAAAAGGGGGAAGTGAAACAGCAGTTACATTCCTTTTATGTCCAAGAGGTCAGTGCCAGCCAGGCCATAAAGTGCTGTTGCCTCTAATGCACGTTGTCTTTTCTTTGCTGGCTTACCTGTGGGCATGTAGAACTCCAGCCCTCTTTCAGTTTTTCTGACTCATGGGTCAGGTGTAGGTTTAGCTCTGTGACAAAGTGGGCCACTCCTTCATTTCATTCCCATCACCCAAGTGAAAGGCTCAGAGGCAGTGAGAGTCCCATGCAGATTCTCATCCATTCTCATGGGTTCCAGCCCAGCCCTGCAGGGTTCCTTTAGAGTTTGCTTCTTCCATTTCACATTCTTCCATGCCCAACTGCCAGCCCCAGCTGACTTTCCCAGCTGCAGAAGCCATAGCTCAATAGACTCTTTAGCCCACAATCGTCTAAGACCAAATACCTATAATAAATCTCTTATTATATAAATCTCCTAGTGGTTCTGCTTCTCTGATCAAACCCTGACTAATATACGTTGCTGAAACAGCTTTGGGGAGAGAATTAGATGGAGAAAATAGCATCTAGCTGAGCTCTTGTCAGGAAAATAATGTGTGTGATTGAACAGGATTTTTGTTAAGCTATTTTGGGGGACTGTTTAAATGAGAAAACTGGGGTAACAATTTGTGTTTAACTAAGCTGCCTTTTAAGAAAGGGAGTCTAGTTCAGTTCAGGGCTTCTGTTTTTCATCTGAATGAGGATTCAAGTTAGAGGGTCAGAACTAAATTGGCCAGGACGCTCCAGTGACCTCCTTTCTTTAGGCAGAGCTCCGAATCTTCTCCAAACACATAGTTAAATCTATTTTAGGACTAGTGGCTTAAAGGGCTTTCAAATTATTAGGCTGCCGGAGGCAACTTCATGTCTTGTATCTCTGAAAGCCAGTTGCTATTTCTACTTCACCAATGCCCTAAGCTCTGTGATAATTTTTTTTTTTAATGGCACCTTTTGCAACAATTAAGAAAGCAAATTTTCTTCTGCTTTTGGAGTATTAGGATGAACAGTTTAGCCCTACTCTGCAGTAAACCACTCTCAAACACCTTCTATTCTTTCAGACAGATAATATGAGTTTCTTTGTCAGCTCATTGAAGAGTGAGGATTATAAAAGTTTTTTTTCACGTGGCTAGGCTATGGTGCCCACTTGCTGGGTCAAATAGCAATCTAGATGTTTCTGTGAAGGTATTTTTAGATGTCAGTAGACTCTTGGGACTTCGTGTACAATCAATATTTTGTTACTTTTGAAGTAAACCTTCAAAAGTTTCAAATTCCAGGAAAATAATATGGGAACTGCGAGGCTTTGGCATTCCTCATTGCATGGTGCTAATTCAATTAGTTCTTTTTTCCTGTCACCAAGAGAAGTTTTGAAAGATTGTGGAGGAGGAAAATTCACAAATTTAACTTTAATAGCATACGTTAAAATAAACATAATGACGGTGAATCATGATAGAAATTTGGACACTCACTTTTTTGTGTGATTTAAGGAGCTGTTCACCCTCAGGGGTGAAAGGCAGTTAAAGACATGTAGAGTAATCTTGCAACCCCTTACAAACATTTATGCATTGGCAGAAATTGTGTTTTGCCTGTAAAAATTTCAGTGACCTCTCTATTCTCTTTCTCAGGTTTTCTAGAGTCCGTGTTTATAATAGACTAACCAGCTCCCTCAGCCTTTCCGTCCAATGTGGACAAAAACATAAAAGGAATTGAAAAGCAAGGCAAAGTATGCTGGTAGTCCTAGACCTATCATTTAGTAATAATACCATATTTTCTTTTTTTCTAGCACTTGGTGCTTTGTGCACATCACTTCTGCATCTGTTGTCTCATGTGACAGTTAATTTTTATGTGTTGACGTGGCTAGGCTATGGTGCCCAGTTGCTGGGTCAAATAGCAATCTAGATGTTTCTGTGAAGGTATTTTTAGATGTCAGTAGACTCTGAGTAAAGCAGATTACCCTTATAATGTGAATGGCCCTCAGCCAGTCAATTGAAGGTCTTGAGATCAAAGACAGAGGTCCCTCGAAGAGAAAAGAATTCTGTCTCCAGACTGTCTTCAGCCTCGAGGCTGCACCATCAACTTTTACTGGAATTTCTGGGGTGCCATCCTGCTCTACAAATTTTGGACTTGCCCCCCCCCCCCCCCACAATTTGTGAGCCTATCCCTTAAAATAAATCTATCTACAGCTATGCCTTTCATACATATACCCCTATCTTTATCTTCAGCTCTCTCTCTCTAAGATTTATCTCCCAGTGGTTCTGTTTCTCTGGAGAAACCTGACTTATACAGGTCACTTAAAAACCACTTCATCAGAAAGATGGGTAAGAGCATGACTTTTGAGTCAAAAGTTCTAGGGATTAAATTCTGGCTTTGCAACTTATCAACTTTCTGATCTGTGAGAATTAAAAAAAAAAACTTTTATAATCCTCACTCTTCAACAGCTGTAAAATAGGAATAATAAAAATAACATTTGTTAGGATTTTACTATATGCCAAACAGTGTATTAAATGCCTCACACGCATTATTTCATATTAGCAACAACCCTATTAAGCAGTGAGTATGGCTGGCCACACTGGCATCTTAGGCAGTCACCATTTGCATCTTAGGCAGTCACTTATCTGTAAAGAACTGATCTCCCTCCCACCGACCCCACCTGTGTACATGCTTGTGTATGATGAGCAGGTGTCAAGGCATCAGCTCCGCTCTCCCATGAGCGACTCAGACCCCTGCTATTCACTGTGCTGGTCTCGCCAGCAGTTGTGGGGGTTGGTGGTTTTGCCTGATTTATCCCAGATCCAAATTCTACCATTTACTTGAACATTTACCTGAGCTTATTAAATAGATCTCACCATCATCGAAGAAAAAATGGCAGATAAATCTCATTCACTTTTCTCTGAAGCTGGTTCAGACTGCAGAAATCTCTTATATTATCCAGTAGATGGGCTCTGATCACATCTGGGATTGAAGATGCTCCAGCTGCTTTTCTCTCTAAGATCAAAGTTATTTTTTGACAACACATGCTGATGAATCCAAACTGATGCCAGTAACTGTTTATAGTTTCTCTGGGTGCAAACATAAATATTTTAGACGACTGCATCCATTTCCTATCACTGTGGCAGAACCCATTTCTCTTATTCTAAAGGAACTGAAAATTGTTGGACCTCTCATCTCCTGTGTGTTCAGAAAGCCAAACTTCTCTCTTTTCTGCCAGTATTCCAAGACTCTAAGAGGCCTCCATAGAAAACTTACAGGTATATTCACAAGGGTGAGCATCGTATTGATGCTATGTTGCTTTTTTTATTTTCCTAAGTCTACTATGCAGTGTTTCTCCCTACATTCCCCATTTTTATTTTCAATTTTGTATATATTGGATGGGACAATATACCAGAGATGTCACTCAGTTTCTATTCCTAAGTAAGAACTTAACTTCCTAGATATTCTTTCTAACCCTCAAATCGCTTTTAAAAAACCAGATCATAAATAACAGCTATTTTCAAAGTTCTCTTATATGCATTATCTCATTTAATGCACAAAATTTTCCAAAAGGAAATTACTCATAAATTCATTCTTAGAGATGTTATTCCACATACCCCAAGTCAGACTGATGGAGAGTGGCGGGGCTGGATGTAATAGAGTTGCATTGCCCACAAGCAGGGCCTGGGAGCATGTGCCCACCCCGATGGCTCTTAGCCAACACCTGCCTGGGCTGGATTGTAAAATCCCAGAATCCTTGATTCAGATTGAGATGATTTTGAGGGGTGACTTCCACTCCAGCATGCCCCGTTGGGACTGGACTGTATTTTTCCTCATCAAAGCTTTTGCTTGAGGTCACGCCCTTGCTTGGCTTCTTTCCTACTTTGTTTTCCTTCTTTTGGTCCCTTAAAAGTTTCCTGGGGATCCCATTCTTAATGAACAACTTGCACACAAATTCTTTCTCAGGAGCTGATACTGGGTATCCTCACCTAAGACACCAACCAATAGTGCTTGATATCAGATCTCAAGCTCTTACACATGATCCAATTTGAGATTCATCCTAAAATGGTGCCAATTATTCTTCCTTATGAGAGAAAACCTTAATTATAGGCAAATGTAATTAGATGGATAATGTGCACACACATTCCTTCCTTTACTGTGTATTTATTAAGTACTTAATATGTGCCAGATTTAAGCTAGGTACTGGTAATAAACTGTTAAATGAGATAGCAAAGTCTATTCTCATGGCTTTACATTCTAATACTAGAATATAAGTAAAAAGGAAAAAAAGGAACAAGATAATTGCTGATAGGATCAGTGGTGTGAAGCAAGTAAAATGGAGTTATGAAGTAGCAGAAGGGAAAGGGCTGATTTTCACAGGGTGCTCAGGAAGGTGTACTGGCATGAGGCAGTGGTATTCTCTGTGACACTGAAATGAAAAGAAGGAGCTGGATGTGCAAGAATATGGTGCCACATAGAGAAATAAGTAAATCTGAACTCCTAAGTGGGAGCAGCCTGGGAGAGTTGAAAGAACAGAGAGAAGGCCAGAGTGCCTGCAGTATATTGAGAGGTGGGAAGGAAGGAAGTTGAAGAGAGTGAAGAATAAGTGGAGGCAAGATTATGGCAGGGCTTTGTAAACCATGCTATGGGGTTCAGGTTTTATTCTCTGGGTCATCCCTGGAGGTTTATAGTTTGGAAAGATCATTCCAACTGTGCCGCTGAGAATTGAAGATGAAGAGACAAAAGTGGATGCAGGGACCATTAAACAGGGTGTGGCTGATAAAGAAAAATGAAAGTGGCCTGGACTCTCGGACTCTGCTGGCCCCTGTAGATACAGAGACTGAGATAGCTTTGGATTTTGAGGTAGGGCTGCCAAGACATGGAGATAGATTGGGTTTGGTGAGTGAGAGGGTAGAGCTTGCGAGGATTATTTTGTGCATTTGGGGTTCAAGCAACTGAGCAGATGTGTGGCCATTTATAAGATGGGGAAGCTTGGGGGAGAAACAGCTTTGGGAATAAGAAAAATTACATTTGTGTAAGCGTGGAAATATAATAGTTATTATATACTCTTGGTTTTATAAAATTCAAAATGTGATTCAGTTCCCATAACCTTTAATGAAGAAATTTGTGTTAACAGCAGACAGTGCCTTCAGTGTTAACTTTATTACTTCTACAATGAATAAAGGCGTTTCAAGAAGTTTAGTTTTATTCCGCTATCAGGGTGTTCTCTATGGGAAATTATTCCTTGTTGTCTATTCACAATTATACAAGGTCCCATTCTTTGACATGGAAATAAGCAGCAACGCCCACTGAAGTCAGCAATAGAAACTTGGCTTTCATTGCCACCAATTGTGCAGTTCCACACATCCTGAAGATAAGACTTGGAAAGAAAGTCAGGACTGGGCAAAAGTGCCTGGCTCTGGTTTTAAACGCAAGCTCGTATAAATAAATCTCTTATGCATGATACTGATCCTTAAACATTGAGGCATGGCTTTTATAATGGGAAAAAACCATCTCTCATTCCCTAAATGTAAGTGCTTATGTTTCGGTCACTTGGGTTCCAAAAAAACACAATCTTTTAAAGAGAAAAAGGTTGCAGACATCATCAGTATCTTAAGGAAGATTCCTCAACCTATTATTGGTGTTAGTGTCCACACACAACTGGCTTCACAGGGTAGAAACTTGTTGCCGGAGTCAGTGAGGTTTGGTTTCTCAGTTTATGATGCTGGGTTCTGCTGTGGTCATAAGGGTAGTAGCTGATAATCCCATTTCTTCACTGTGTTGAACACTTGGAAGTCTGCCATAAACCAATTTTCTATTTTTCTTCAGCTTTTCTAGAGTAAAAAAATTTTTTTTGGTGTTAAAGATGGACAAGGTTTATAACAAAACTCGTTCTTCATTTCTCCAGAGAAAGCTTCTGTTTTCCAAACAAGTACTTGTTGGTTATTTAACCAGGGAGTGCATGGTGACCATACTGTAATGTCAGCCCCGCGCCAGCAGATGGCAGTCACACCACACCACGCTGTGGCAGTCGGCTAAGCTTGAGAACACCAGGAATCTGTCCTTTTCACAGAGGAAGGGTCTGATGTGCTCTGTGCCATGGCAGGAGCGGTAACAAGCACTGAGATGAATTCCAGAGAACTCACTACATAAGTCTATAAATGTGTCCCTGAACTTGAAGATATTCTTAATTGGAAAAGGAAACAAAACTGAGTAAAAACACCAAACCAAAACAAAACAAAAAAAACCTCTGGCTAGGTCTGTCAAAATGAGCTATGAGGTGGACAACCCAAGGTCTTGAGCTTATGCTGGGCTTTGTTTCACTGATACATGGATCAATATAATCATAGTCAGGGAGATGGCATGAAAACAGAATGTCTGAGAAAATAAGGCTGGAATGACTAACTGCAAAAGTATTTTATTTTCAGGAGGATTAACTGAGTCTGGGGTGGCTGAGTAGGGTAGAGGGAAAACAGAAGACACTCTGAGGTGAAATTAGAAATCTTAGAAGAGCTCTTCTTTCTCCCATAGCGGTAACACAGTATTTCCAAGAAATTCTTGATAGTAAGAATAAGGATTTCCCCCAGATGGAAAGGAGACATTGCTGTACTGCAGTCATCCAGCTTCTACCTCAGCATGCGTTTCTGAGTTTCTTCCACCATGACCCTGATGGTTTTGGTTACTCTCCCCTTCCCACTAGTTATATGGTTGCTCTGCTTTTAGTTGAAGCTGTGCTGGCTTTGGGATAGGTGTAGGGTTAAATGGCATCGAGACGGCATTCCTATTTATTGACCTACAATGTGGTTTCTGTACCTGAGCAAAAGACATATTTTTTCTCTATATTTGAGTTAGTCTTTTGAGACCAGCAAAGCTGTGGAAACAAAGCTTTGCTTAAGGTAAATGGCCACAATCTATTGTTAGAAAGAAGCCTAAAGTACCACGAAAATGGACCACACAGGTCAGGGATTTCTCAAAATGTTTCTTTTCCCAGGAAAATATTGAAACTAGGACTATTGTGGAACTACACAGTTTATGACTGCCACTTATGAACTACACCGGAATCAAACTTGAAGGATTCTGAACCATAAGAAACTTCCTCTGGAAATGAATGTGGTAGCTGAGTCCACACGTGTGGGAGGCCAGCTGCATAGCTGGGAGTTGTCACAATTAACTTCCACAGAGAATTCCATGTTTTTAAATAAGTGATTTAAGTGTGACACTACTGTGTGTGCAATATCTCTTTTCTATCTGGTGGGAATTCTTATTCTTACTGTAAAGAATTCCTTTGGAAATACTGTGTCATTACACAGTTGATGACCAATGGGTTATCATAAACTGTATGACTATCTACAGCTATTTACAGATAGTTGCTATCTGCAGAGCTATCTGCAAAACTGTGATGAAAAACCATAAAGGTATTCACAGATTCTTGTTCCTATTGCCCTTTCTATGTTTGTTGAAGGTTGAGGGTTTGCTTATTTTCCATCCTGGTAATTGGATAGTTACATGATCATCCATCCACATTTGAGCAGAGGTTGGATACATATGTCCTCAGTGTTCTAGCCAAGGTTTGGACAGTGGAAAGAGTCCATCTGGGCTGCAGACAATGAGGGGGTACATTACCCATACAGAACTTAAATACACAGTAACATTGACTAAAATTTCATCTGCTTTTAAATTGTCACCACGCTCAGAAATTCTTAAGTACCATTAATGAAAAGATCTTTTTCTGGTCTAATTTCCAAACATTTGCTGTGATTGCAGCTGTGTTTCAATAATATATATGCACGCTTCAAATTAGCACATTTAAATCACTTATTTAATAAACATTGAATTCTCTGTGGAAGTTAATTGTGACAACTCCCAGCTATGCAGTTGGCCTCCCACACGTGTGGACTCAGCTACCACATTCATTTCCAGAGGAGGTTTCTTATGGTTCAGAATCCTTCAAGCTTAATTCTGGTACAGTTCATATTTTCGGCTCCCATGGTAGTGTATACTCCTGTATGTAGACAATGCATTGGAGATAAACAAAGATAGCTATGTTATTTTTTTCTTTTCTGAATTATATTTTGTTTCTGGTTTGAAGCTGTAGGCAAAGTTAACCAGACACAAAAATACTTGCAAACAGCCAGAAATGGTTTAATGATGTACCAGAAACAAACTTCAAGCTTGTTCCTTGAAGACTAGTGCATAGAAATAGTGGAAAAGGCTATCAACTCTGAAAAATGTAAGGAAATGGACATTACATGGGAAAAAAATCAGATCAGAAGAAATTACCCATAGAAATAACAAAGATACCACTTTCACATTGTCAGAAGAAATCAGAAGTCAGTGTCTGAATGTCCTGATCATTTTCACCAAGATCTGGACATTAGTTCTAAAGCAGAAGGAAAACTTAGAGAAGTTTTTACTAGATTTAATAGAAGTTTATGATGAATTTCTGTTGAAAGTATTTTAGGGGAATTTTTTTGACTGTAAAAATTTTTGAAAGGGACTAGACTGATACTAAAGAAACAAAGATATGGGAAGTATGTGATTTCTGGAATTTATTATGAAATGGAATTTTTATGAAACTCTGCCAAGGGTTGGACTTATGTTTAAGAATTTTCTTAGCTGTTTGTATCTCTGCTGTTTCATGTGAAAGAAATTTCATGAGATTAAAATTAATAAAACATGTTTTTTCATCAACTACCAGGGAATACATGGACAAAAAAGCATTTATTGTCTATTGAACATGAATATGTGAAGAAAATTAATTTTGACGAAATTTCTGAAAGATTTGTATATAGTTAAGGCTGGAAAACAGAAACTAGACTAACACAGTGACTTGCCTCTGTAATCTCAGCACTTTGGGAGGCCGAGGTGGGAGGATTGCTTGAGGCCGGTACTTTGAAACCAGCCTGGGCAACAAAGTGAGACACTATCACCACATTTAAAAAATTACTCAGGCATGGTGGCATGAGACTGTAGTCCTAGCTACTTGGGAGGCTGAGGCAGGAGAATTGCTTGAGCCCAGGGGTTTGAGGCTGCAGCAGTGAGCAAGAATTGTACCACAGTACTCTGTACTCCAGCCTGGATGGATGATAGAGTAATACTCTCCCTCTCTCTCTCTCTCTCTCTCTCAAAAATAAAATAAATAAATAAATAGAAAATAATAGAAACTGCAATTTTATTGTTTACTATTACAAAGGACCAATATCGAGGTATATTTTTCCCCTTTAAAAAACACAGCAGTGTGATTAACACAATGTATTACTTTTTTATATTCTTATTTTATTTTATTTAAAAGTACATTAAGGCATTATATTTTATTTAAAATAAATTAAGTTGTATAAAAGAAATAAAACTACCCTGCTTCTATTATATGACCAGATTTTCTTGTGATATGTATTACATGAAATATTCTTTTCCTATCAAAAAAGAGGGTATAAAAATGATTCTCCAGATACCAGTTCTGCTAGGTAGAGTATTCCAGTCTTTTACCATGTTGATTGATCATACTGGGCTAGGCTATTCTATAGTAACAATTAAACTCTGACAACTCAGTGGTTCAACCCAATTAAAATTTGGGGCTTCCCAGCACAGTCAAATATGGAAGCTCCTGATTGGATGGCAATCCTGGGTGGTTGTCTGAAAGTAGCAGCTCAAGGACCCACCATCTTGAGCCTCTGCCATGTTGTCACTTCAAAATGACAACTAATGCATACAGTAGGAAAAATGAGAGACAAGAAAATGTTGAAGATCCGACAAAATATTTTATGGACTGGCCTGGAAATAGCATGCATCGTTCTTTCCATTCAGTTGGTCCGATTCAGTCATATGATACTAACTGAATTGCAAAGAAGGCTAGAAAATCTATTCTTCCTGAGTGTCGAGGAGGAGGAAACAGGATTGGGCAGCATCTAGACAGTTCTGTCACTCCATCTGTGTTCAGCCTACTGTCTTTGCATTTGTCTGCCATTGCCATGGCTCATTAGATGGTGTCTGCAGTCTCCTTGTTACCAACTGTATAATAGAGTACTACTAAACAGTCAGTGGTTTTCATATCAAGCAAGTGAACTCCTTTTTTTTCCAAATAAAATATTCTCCGTAAATGAATGCATTAGAAATTGATAAATACTTTGCTGTTCTGGTTGGAGGAGGAATGAACATTCAGAAACATTTCATTCATCTTTTCATTAATTCACACACACTTCCTTCTCCCTTCCCATCCCAGCCATTCCTGGAATCCTCAGTTACTTTTCTGTAGTTCCTGGGCTCTTATTAACAGAAGCTGAAAACCATTGCAATGGGCAGAGTTGGGCCATGGAAGCTTTTTGAACAGGGAATGTTGTTTAGAGAGATCCGAGTTTAAGCTGCCTCCCCCTGCCCAATACTCTTCAACTTCATATTATTCAGTTTTACTCAATGCTCCTTGAAAGACTCCTACCCATTTAAACCTTTATATTCATAAAATACAGACTTTTAATATGGTTCTTAATATTAAGTTGTTTTTATTCACTCAACACTGATGCCAGGCATCAGGAAAACTATGATAGGAACTCTAGCCTCAAGGGAAATAATTTTCATAATACAAAATTAAATTAAAATATTTAAATATAAAGTTGAGTATACAATGTGATCATTACAATGTAGAAAGAACCGCTTTCTCCAAATCTAAAGGTATATGTTGAGTCTTCTGTTTATTTATCCTAACCCATTAGGTGGGCTCAAGTCCCACCAAAAGTAATGAAGCCAAAAGACTGCCTCAATTGCCAGGAGCCCAAGCCAATCTGCAAAAACCACCATACCAGGGGATGGAGCCTCCTACCAGTTTTGAGGTTTCCTTCCATGCAAGAGAGGCCACTTGGAACAGCAGGCATGCCAACAAGAGTGTTAGCATGTTTAGTTTATCTATGCAGGCAGGTTTCTACCATGAGCATGCAGGCTTGAATTCTCTTTTGTATAACCTAAGACTAAAGCCCTGTGAGCTTACACTTGTGAATTCTCCATTACCTCTCTCAAACCTCTCCACTAGGCAGAGAGTACAACCTATTCCACTCAATTTACTGCTCACATCATTTGCATGGGACTTTCTTTTTTTATAATATTATTGACATGAGGCAGAAGTTTATAACCATGGTGCTAGTTTTGCACAGCAAACGTATGATCACCTTTTTAGAGACCTTTGCCCTATTTGACTCTGACCAAACCCTTCCTATTTAAACATATTCTTGTAATTCCAGGAACGTGAATATAGTTATCTGAGAAATTTAGACACATCACAGCTAAACTATTTCCAACTTGGCGCTTTTATCAACTTGAAATTATTTTCAACTGGAACAAGTCTGAAATTGCTAATTCAATCAGTATACAGCTTGCAATAACTTAACACGCATGGTATACCAACTGTCTTCACTGTTGTCAGAAGAAAGTATAGGCAGAACAACCTTGTGTAAACATGAATTTTACCACATGTTTTATTTCTATGTAAGATTAAATAATATTTTTTCTTTATTTTGTTAATGTGGTGAATAACATTGACTGAGTCCAAAATATTAAGCTAACCTTTCATTCCTAGAATAAACCCAACTTTGTTGAGCTGTTTAATCTTTATAGATCATATATCTTTTGTACTACTTTAAAAGAGAAATTGACCGGATTTTTTTTTCTCCTAATGTTCTGTCTGGCCTATTATAAAGTTTATGCTGGTTGCATAATATGAATTGGAAAGAATTTGTTTTCTTTTTTAAATGGTTGATATAGTTCTCAGTGATTCCCTCTAGATCTGGAATATTTTTAGTTTGGTTTGAAAAGATTTTTATTTATGGTTTCAATATCTTTAACAATATAAAATTATTCTGATCTATATCAGATAAATAATATTTGTGACTAAAATTATTGTTTGTCTGAAATTCAGATTTCACTGCATTTCCCATATTTAACTGGCAGCTGCATAATGTTGTCATTATATTTCACATGTCTGAATGAGTAATGGTTGTCCCTTTTCTCCCTATTGTAGTTATTTGTGCCGTTTCTCTCTTTTTTCTTGATTAGTCTCATTAGAGGCTCATCAGTGTAATTAGTCTTTACAAATAACTTACTTTTGGTGTGTTCATTGTCTTCACTGTATGTTTTCCCATTAATTTCTATCTCATTTCTTCCCTTTTTTCGTGTGTTGCATTTAGTTTGCACATCTAACTTCTTGAATGGATAATATGATCTTTGATTTTCAGCATTTTTTTCTTTTTAAATGTATGAATATAAATTTCTCTACAAGCATGGAGATATGGTTTCACTGTGTCCCCACCCAAATTTCATCTTGAATTGTAGTTCGCATAATCCCCACATGTCATGGGAGGGACGAGTGGAGGTACTGAATCCTGGGGGTGGTTTCTCCTTTCCTGTTCTCGTGATAGTGAGTTAGTTCTCACGAGATCTGATGGTTTTATAAGGGGCTTTTCCCTTCACTTGTCTCTCATTCTCTCTCCTGCCACCCTGTGAAGAGCTGCCTTCCACCCTGGTTGTATGTGTCCTGAGGCCTCCCCAGCCATGCAGAATTGTGAGTCAATTAAATCCCTTTTCTTTATAAATTACCCAGTCCTGGGCAGTTCCTTATAGCAGCATGAGAACAGACTAATACAGTAAGTTGGTACTGCAGAGAGTGGGGTGCTGCTATAAAGATACCCAAAAATGTGGAAGTAACTTTGGAACTGGCTAACAAACAGAGGTTGGAACACTTTGGAGGGCTCAGAAGAACACAGGAAAATGTGGGAAAGTTTGGAGCTTCCTAGAGATGTGGAGGGCTCAGAAGACAGGAAGATGTGGGAAAGTTTCGAACTTCCGAGAGACTTGTTGAATGGCTTTGACCAAAATGCCGATACTGATATGGACAATGAAGTACAGGCTGAGGTGGTCTCAGATGGAAATGAGGAACTTGTTAGGGACTGGAGTAAAGGTGACTCTTGCTGTGCTTTAGCAAAGAGACTGGTAGTTTTTTGCCTCTGCCATAGAGATCTGTGGAACTTTGAACTTGGGAGAGATGAGATGGGGTATCTGGAAGAAGAAATATTTAAGCGCCAAAGTGTTCAAGAGGAAGCAGAGCATAAAGTTTAGAAAATTTGCAGCCTGGAGATGCAATGGAAAAGAAAAACCCATTTTTCTGGGAAGAAATTCAAGCAAGCTGCAAAAATTTGCATAAGTAATGAGGAGCTGAATGTTCATCACCAAGGTAATAGAGAAAATGCCTCCAGGCATGTCAGAGACCTTCAAGGCAGTTCCTCCCAGCACAGGCTTGGAGGCCTAGGAGGGAAAATAGTTTCTGGGGCCAGATCCAGGGCCCTGTGCTGTGTGCAGTCAAGAGACTGCATCCCAGCTGCTCTAGCCATGGCTAAAAGGGGCCAAGATATAGCTCAAGACATGGCTTCAGAGTGTGCAAGCCCCAAGCTTTGGCAGCTTCCACATGGTATTGGGACTGCAGGTATGCAGAAGATAAGAACTGAGGTTTGGGAACTTCCGCCTAGATTTCAGAGAATGTATGGAAATGCCAAATGTCTAGGCAGAGGTGTGCTGCAGAGGTGGAGTCCTTATGGGGAACCTCTGCTAGGGCAGTGCAGAAGGGAAATGTGGGGTTGGAGCCCCCACAGAGAGTCCCCACTGGGCACTGCCTAGTAGAGCTGTGAGAAGAAGGCCACCATCCTTCAGGCCCCAGAATGGTAGATATGCTGACAGCTTGCATGACATGCCTGGAAAAGCTGCAGACACTCAATGCCAGCTTGTAAAAGCAGCCAGGACAGGGGCTGTACTCTGCAAAGCCACAGGGATGGAGCTGCCCGAGGCTGTGAGAGCCCAACTCTTGCATCAGTGTGACCCGGGTGTGAGACATGGAGTCAAAGGAGTTCATTCTGGAACCTTAATGTTTAATGACTGCCCTGTTGGATTTCAGACTTGCATGGGGCATGTAGCCCCTTTATTTTGGCCATTTTCTTCCATCTAGAATGGATGTATTTGCCCAATGTCTGTACCTCTACTTTATCTGGGAAGTAATTAACTTGCTTTTCATTTTACAGGCTCATAGGCAAAAGGGACTTGCCTTGTCTCAGATGAGACTTTGGACTTGGACTTTCGCTTTAATGCTGGAATGAGCTAAGACATTGAGGGACTGTTGAAAAGGCACGATTGTGTTTTGAAATGTAAGGACATGAGATTTTGGAGGGGCCAGTGGCAGAATGATATGGTTTGGTCGTGTCCTCACCCAAATCTCATCTTGAATTGTAGTTCCCATAATCCCATGTTGTGAGAGGGGGCAGGTGGAGATAATTGAATCATGGGGGCAGCTTTTCCCATCCTATTCTTGTGATAGTTAGTTCTCCTGAGATATTATGGTTTTATAAAGGGCTTTCCCCTTTGCTTGGATCTCATTCTCTCTCCTGCCACCCTGTGAAGAGGTGCCTTCTGCTATCATTGTAAATTTCCTGAGGCTTCCTCAGCCATGTGGAACTGTGAGTCAATTAAAACTCTTTTCTTTATAAATTATCCAGTCTCTGGTATGTCTTTATTAGCAGCATGAGAACAGACTAATACATATGGTTTTGACTTGTTCAAGGAGCATCATGCTCACGGACTTGGATTTTATTTTGTAGGTGATAAGGAGCCATTAATTGTATGGTGAGGAATGATATATTTCTTTATATTTGCTTTTTGTGAAACATGCAATTTGCTGTGTTATGAAAACAGTAATTTGGGGAGTGCTATGATCTGAATGTTTGTGTCCCCTGAAAATTCGTATATTGAAATCCTAACTCCCAAGATGATGGTAGTAGGAAATGAGGCATTTGGGAGGTAGTTAGGTAATGAGGATGGAGCCCTGATGAATAGAATCAGTGCCCTTATAAAAAGAGGCTTCAGAGAACTGCCTCACCACTTTCACCATACCCAAGACATAGTTTAATAAAGCAGCATCTATGACCTAGACACTGAATCTGCTGGTGCCTTGATCTTGGACTTCTCAGGCTCCAGAATCATGAGAAATAACTTTCTGTTGTTTAAGCCACTCAGTTTATGATATTTTTGTAATAGCAGCCTAAATTAACGAAGACAGGGAGGCAGCCTAAATTAACTAAGACTAGAAGTAGAAGAGCTCTTGGTTGATAACAGAATATTGGGGGGCAGCCTTTAGGCAATGGGCAGTCAAAGGGCACAGTCATTATTATTCAAGAAAGGGATAGAGAAGAAGAGACCTCTGGTTCATAGAGCTGAGGCATCAGAGGCTGGGTGAACAAAGCTTCTTCAAGTTCCACATTTATAGTTGTGTTTCCATTTAAGGTATTTCACAAGGTTTTTTAATATCAGAATTAATAGCAAACCTCTAAAACAAAGAATACTTTTAACAACTGTTTTATACATGGCTACACAGCATGCCAGTCCTTTGGCATCCAAGGCATAGCTCAGCTCCACCAGTGACCTTTGGGCCAAATATTTCATTGACACAGATCCTCAAGGATAGGGCTCAACCCTCAAGCACTGGTCATTCTGAATTTTCCTTGATTGACACATCAGTGTAAGCCATGGATTTGAAATCACTTCAATCCCCGGCCTATCCCTTTGTCTTTTAAAAGTTCTCACAGTGAAGTAGATGCTATCTAAAAGGTTTTCAGCAACTTGGAGAAAGACAACTTAAAAGTAAAAGCCAGTTTTCATTTCAGATATAGATAATGAAGATCAAAATGTCTTACCTATTTTAAGAGAGAACAGTTGGATTGAACTCATAACATGTCAAATTCTGTGTTCTTTTTTCATTGAAAGAAAAAAGATTGGCCAGGAATAAAACTTTAGTGGTTTGTTCAAAGATAAGGCACTGCATCTTTATCTGGGGTAGAGTAAAAAATGTTTTTCGAGACAAAGTGAATAATGACTAGATGTGCTCTTTTTGAATGGCCATCTTTAGAAATCAGCAGAGTTTGAGACATCAGGAGGAATAGAATCAAGTGTTTCTTTCAGAATAAGTCAAGTTTTACAAACAGGCCATTGTCCTACCAATTCCCAGTGTTCTAAAAGTCCTACTACTGTTTCTTTCCTGGTATATTAGGAAGAAGCCCAGGGCTTGTTTCCTTTTTCCCTTTGGTTCTCTAGACTCACCATGTCCAGGGCTGTTCAGCGATATACCTGTGGGAAGGGAAAAATGTCTTCTTCAAAGGACTCAATTATTTGGTGGCTACAAATTTGGGTGTTTGGGTAGATATTAGCCAATTTCTTATAAAATTTGAAAACTTATTTGAAAATCCCACCAGTATGCTAATTTACAGGAAGTTGACATCTCTGAAAATCTGTGTCCCGCTTCCCCCATCCCCCAAAAAAAATCCACGCTGTTACAACCATGTAACATGGCCCTATCCACACTATGAGATATGTTATGGTCCAAGTTTTAAAGACAGGGATAATTCCATTATACTTAGTGCTAAGATGTCAGTTTAGGTATGATCATACAGTAAAGAAATATGTTCTTTCCATGTTTTTATTCACTTGGAAATCCTTATTGTTTTTAAAATCAACACAAACAAATAAAACATAAGCCTGCATTCCATTTGACTTGACTGGGTGCAGTGCTTACACCTGTAATCCCAAAGCTTTGGGAATCCAATGAGGGAAGATCGCTTGAGGCCAGGATTTCAAGATCAACCTGGGCAGCAAAGTAAGACCCAACTCTAGAAAGAAAAATAATTTAAAAATTGGACTTACTATCTTCGTTTTCGTTGTAAATTGTCTTGCTAATGATCTAGTAGAGAAAGTTAAATAAGGAATATAATTACTAAACCGCCTGTGGTGGTATCAGTGTACTGATTTGCTTTTCCTTTTTTTCAATCTGTTTATCTCTCTGCACATGGTGGCTGGGGATGAAACCTTAGAGATTTGTTCACAAATAAGTCATCCTGATGGCTGGGGAGGATACACACCTGTCTATCCATTTATCTAAAAGATATCAATGTTTGGATGGAAACAGAGATGAATAAGATGAAATACCTGCCCTCATGAAGTCCCTGAGAAGTTAAGAGTTAGGAAATCATGTCATATGTGCTAATGATATAGCCATGTATGAAGTGCAGTAGGTTCAATGGGAATAGAGTAGGAGACAAAAGGCAGAGGGAAATGATGAGAGTTTGAACCAGGATAGTAGCAGTGGTGATGAAGACAGAGAGGCAGATTAAAGTGCTTTTTGGGGAGGAAGATCTCAGAAGTTTAGAGAGTTTGGTTTTGAGTCCTGGAGCTACAACTTTATAGCTTACTGGTTGGGTTATTCATACAAGGCAAGTTTTAAATTCTCTGAATCTCAGTTTTCTCATTTGTAAAATGGGATTGTAGTACCTAAATCATAGAGCTTCTGTGTGTGTTAAGCAAGTTAATTTGTGAAAAGTTCTTAGTATCTGGTGTTTCAAACATAGTCATTCAGTCCACATTGGCTATTAAAATCACTATCAGTACTGGGTGAGCAGTCACACAGTGTAGTTGAAAACACAAGGAGTTTTAGGTCAGACAGAATTTCATTTCAATCCCATACAGCCTTGTACTATCTGTCTGACTTGGGTCAAGTTACTGAGTATCTCTGAGACTCAGCTTTATCCCCTGTGAAGTGGGAATTATAGCCACTAATTTGTGGGATGCTTTTTAATGAAATGAATCAAAGTATAAAAATAATATGGCCCCACATCAAAATCCAATAAATAACTGCTATTATTGGGAGTTGAGAGAGAAGGAGATATTTAGGATGATGTTTTTAGATTTGTGAGATGAGTAGTAGCTGGATAGTCATGATACACAGAGAGTATGAAGGAAGAATAGGCTTGTTTAAAGCAAAAAAAGTGAGTTTTATTTTTATCATAGATAGATATATCTGGTACTTCTGCTAGGTAGTTTGAGATAAAGACACGGTTGTCAGAAGGGACTCAGGCCTAGAGTTTTAGCTTTGTGTATTGGCAGCCTATATGTTGTATTTGATTTCATGGATATGGATTGGGTTTTCCACAGATGGGTAAAGGATTCAAATTTAGTGTCTTGGAGAAGACCAACCTTTAAGGGGATAATAGAGAAGAAGAAAGGAGGAATGAAGGAAAGCCAGGCAAGAGGGTTAATATGCATGATGAGACAGGTGAGACTTGAATTCATGAAGCCTTACAGTGGCCAAATGTCAAAGGGGAGAAAACTGAAGACAGTGTTCTTTAGATTTGGCCATGTACAGGTCACCTGGTGACTTTCACCTTAGCAGTTTCTATGGAGCACTGTGGGTGAGAAGCAGGGGAGTAAGAAGAGAATGGGAGCAGAAAGATGAGGATGTGGGCAGTAGGGGCCAAATTCAAATATAACTCCTAACAGGGCATCCCATCAATGCATGTATATGGCTAGGACCGACTGGACGTTCTAGGAATATAGGAGGTTTGTGCATGTTGGTGGTACAGTGCATGGTGATATCAAGGGAGTTCGACTTAGCACGTGGAAGAACCTGTGGTTCATTGCAAGCACTCAATCAATATTAACTCCTGTTACTACTTCCATCATTGTTATTCACTGTACACTCTACTGCCTCTCATGTGTACTTCAGGGAACAAGTGGCTACACAGATTGACAAAGGGTAGGAAAAATAAAGAAACTGGCCAAATTTTCCATATACAGACGTTAAATTAGAGCAATTTGCTTGTTTTGCAATTTGCTGCTGATAACAACATTCTCCCTGTTTCCATACCCATTCTAAAGGCTGCATTCATGTTTCCTAAAATGTCTAGCTCTATCTTTATGCTCCCAGAAGGGTCATTGGCAGTATTTTCAACCAGGTTTAACACATACAAAAATGTTAGTATTCCTCTTTAAAGGTGGCCCTCAAGTAACTGTTTTCATTCCTTCCACCTCAGTCCCCTAGTTTTAAGGGTCTCACTATAGTAAACACAAGCCCCCATACACACAAACATACCCCATTTGTATGCTTATAACAAATAATGTATTTACAGTTTTAAAAATCATATTATAAATATGCCAAGGATATGGACACTTTGGGATGTTGTTAATGAGAGTGATAATTACTCTAGCCAACCTTCTTCAGGATATGTACATTTTATTTGACCTGGGCAATCCCAATTTGGGAAATACATCCTACAGCTTGAAAACACATTAAATGCAAAGTTATACTCAGTGATATTTCCTGTATTGTTATTTATAGTGGTACTGGAACTAGAAACAGCCTGAATATCTCTTATTAGAGAGAAGCTTGACTAAACTATAGAGCTCTATAATATAGAATACAATGACCAGACATATCCATGATATGTTATTAAGAACAAAAGTAAGCAAAAGATTCATAGGTATAAAATGATCCCATGTTTGAAGTACAATAATATACTTTATTCACACATGTGCATATATTTGTGTGAACATACGTACTTATTTTGGATATAATTTTTTGGATCACAGAGAACAAGGTAGAAGAATACATACCAAATTGTTAACATTGGTTAATCAGAGTTGATGGAGTAGAAATGGGGTAAAGTGAGATTGTTAACCTTTTCTTCAGTACTCTTATACTTAATTGTGAAAACAAGCTTGCATTACTTTTAAATTAAAATAAACCCTAACTACAAACCA
>NW_016803416.1:2471509-2477564 GCF_001698545.2 Rhinopithecus bieti
AAAAAAAAAAAAAAAAAAAAAAAAAACCCTATAAGTAAAAGGAAAAATAGAGCTTTTACTACCATCTAATGAAATTATAGACCATCTATTTGAAACATGTAATTTAAGGGACACAATGAGAAGTGAAATGGTAATTATCAAGAGTTAGAGGAAAAAACTTAGCTTTGGAGGTCAAGAAAGCCAGCAGTGATTAGTCTGTATTATGAGATTTGAGGAACCTATCTTGCTGTCTTTAAATGCAGCCACTTCTAGAGAGGGTTTTCTATACACATGTGCTTTTGAATTTGATTACTATGGGGTGAATTATTAGGAAGCTCACACATTTGCTGGGATTAGTTTAGTAATTTTAGTGTTCATTAACCACCCAAAAGCACAAGACTTGAAGGAAGAGTATTCAGATAGTTTAAATGTTGATAGGGCAGTAGTCATGGAAAAGGGGTACTGGAAAGGTTCCCAGTTTACAGCAAGGCTCTGTTCTGGTGGAATTCTTTTTTAGGGGGTGGACTCCAGAAGGTATTGGAAGGTCATGGGAGCTCTCAGCAAAGGACAGGGGAAAGAATGGAAAAGAATAACAGAGATCTCAAAACCTCAAAAACTTAAGTGAGATCATCCAGCTTAGCGCATGAGAATTCATGGAAAGGAAGAAGAGAGAGGGTAGCAGGGGTCGAGAAAAGGGAAGTTGGTACTATTTGTGCCTGGGCAGCCAAATCAGTGAGAAACTATAGACAGGTGATAGATGAGCAGGGAAGAAGATGAATTCCAGGAGACAAGAGAAAGATAAAGGGGCGCAGGAGGCCATCCAAAACAAAGAGGCCCAATTTGAAGCTTGCCTAGCATTGGCTTGCTTGTGCTTAGTCTCATCCACCAACCAAGTGAATTCCCACGGGCAACTTATAAAGTGAGAAAGTATAGATTCACATCTTGCATTTACATAATCATCCTTTGTAACCAAGATGTCTTAAGAATCAAAAAGGTTTATTTATCTAGTGTGTACATTATGGCTTCAAATGATATGCAGTATATAATACATATAACATAAAATATGTGTTAATCAAACTGTTTATATTATCAGTAAGGCTACCAGTCAACACTAGGCTACTATTAGTTAAGTTTTTGGGGAGTCGAAAGTTATATATGGATTTTCAACTGCATGAGGGGTTGACATCCCTAACCTACTGCATTGTTCAAGGGTCAAGTGTATTTGAATCTCTGCCTCTGAAATGTTTCATTCTTCTTTGACAAAATAGGGCTGCTTTTGTGAAGGAAAAGAAATACTGCTCACCAAAAATTCATAGAAAAAATAAGGCTGGGTACAGTGGATCTTGCCTGTATTTCCAGCACTTTAGGAGGCTGAGGTGGATGGATTGCATGAGACCAAGAGACTAGCATGGGCAACATAGTAAGACTCCATCTCTACAAAAAATTAGATTTAATTTAAAAAACAGCCAGACATGGTGCTTGCTTATAGTCCCAGCTACTCAGGAGATGGAGGCAAGAGGATTGCTTGAGCTTTGCAGCTTGAGGCTGCAGTGAGGTATGACTGCACTACTATACTCTAGCCTGAGCAACAGAGGAAGACTCTGTTTCTTAAAAAAAAAGGAAAAATATAAGGGTCACAGTGTTGTAAGAAGGATAAAAGAACAACAGAAGGACAGGAAAAACTTAGTTTTGATTTGAGATGGCATGAAATAGCTTTAACATCTTACATTAAGTCATTTAAATTCTTTCAGTCTTAATTATGTCATTATGATTTCTGTGCTCTTATGTGACACACAATTTCATTAGACAAGAATTCTTTTGAAATTGATGAGCATGTCCAGAATTGGAGGGAGCAATGGCAAATGAAGATCCAGACTTCAAAGTCATAGAAGATTAGTAGCAAAGACTTTTCTTTTCAAAACTTTTCAAAAGTTTGAACTGACCTAGGCTCAAATTCTGGCTTTACAATATACTAGCAAATGACATTGGAAAAGTTTCTCTGTGCCCATTTCCTCATAAATTAAACTGAAAGTAATAACAGGTACCTAAACTGTGAATGTGGTGAATTTTAAATGTGATAATATGTGTTAATTGCTTAATGATGCCTGGTAACCAGGAAGGGCTCAAAATGAGGTAGAAAATACGGTGGAATATATCTATTCATACAGAGACACAATTTTCTTTTTACTTTTTTCAAGTTATATTTTTCCCCCAGATGGGGACAAAACAGGTTATGAGCATGCTGGCAGAAAAAACACAAGTAAATATGGTAGTGATTTAGCAAGACACAGTAGACACAGCATCTCACAGCAGGAAGGAAGGAAGACACAAGAATTGAGCAAGCAAAAGAGGAATATTATTCAGACATGGAACTTGTCAGTGCAATGGCTAAAAATACTGTGGGTTAGTCAAAGAAATCGAGTTGTTCTGTGGGCTAGAAACCCTATGATTTATAAAAACAGTACATCATCCATCAATGGCTATTCTGTATATACCCTATGGTCTCTCTATTTCCAGAATTACCCTGATTTTCTAGCCTCATTGGGGCTATTGATTGAGCTTTGTGAATGTTTTTCTGTGAGCATCATGAGTGAGGAATCATTTAGACCACATTGTCACTGCTTCCCCAAGCTCAAAATTATGTTCAAGGTTGACAACATCTATACTTTTGTAACCCTCTCATGGGTTGACATTTTATCAGACTCTCATGGGTAGACAAAATCCTCCATCTGCATGCAGTACTTAAGTTAATGTGAGAAAATGAAGGTTTTAGAAAGGAGCAACAGTGTACTTGAAGACAAAACTTTGGACATGTTTTATATTCATTCAGGGCCATCATGTTTTCTTAGTATTGTCAGGGATAGGTTCACAGTCATGACTGTAATCTTGGTACCTAGCCCACAAGCACTCTGTTCTTTTAAAACTGTCAATTTGCTTTAAAAGTTACTAGTCTTTTGCCTCCTTCTACTGTGTGCCAAACACTGTGTCAGGTGCCATGGCTGCAACAATAAATAAGACATGGTCCCTACGGTCTTATTTATAAACTGTGTACATGGAGCACACAGTTTCAACATGTAACATATTGCCATGTCCAAAGTTTTGTGTTCAGGTACATGGAATCAGCCAAATTAGACAATCAATCAATACTTGTGCATTGGTTTTTATGCGCTGAATTACACCATGATCCCTGGCCATGGTGGCAGTCCAGCAGTGAGGCACAGGAAGTGGTATTTAGAAGGAAAGAGTGACCTAATGATGACAAGTTGGGATGATGGAGACAAATCCCTACCTTCCAGAAGGAAGGTAGATGATGGAGGAGACAGAGTGGAAGAGGAATGATTTTATGCTGTAATGGTTATAAGCACGGGTACAACTGGGCAGAATGGAGGAGGTAGGCATGTAGAAGAAACCCACTGAAAAGATACACATTGTGTTCTTGGGAAGCAGGTGGAGAATGTCTGGATAAGTTTGGAAACTTTATTGGAATATTGGGAGAAGAGACTGGGTACCAAAGTGGAGTCAGATCTCTTTCTCCCATTTCAATGACTATTTTTAAATTTTCAATTAATTGGGTAGGCCATGTTTTTTGTTTGTTTGTTTGTTTGTTTGTTTGTTTTTTCTGATTTTGCCTTATTCTCCTGGTAACGTTTTGGTTAAAGTTAGTTGTTAGCATGAGTAACATCATGAAGAAGTGGCATAAAAGCATGCAAAAATTGTCTTGGCTCAAAATATATCACAGACAAATTCTATTCAAAGTGGTCTATTTCATGGTCACAGTATTCTATAATTATTTACTGTTTTAGACTAGTGGGTCTGGTCTTCCCCCTTGACTTCATGTACTCTCATTCCACACAAAAGCTCATAGGCATAGAGTGGAGGTGGCCCCATGTCAGGTCCTAGGAGTGTCCCTGTATGAGCCGTCCCATGTGGATACACGCAAAGGAGCTGGGAGGAGATGAAAGTCCTGGCTTTTTGGTAAAAGGCACGTTTGATCTTTCACAACTACCACAGAGGACAAGGCAGGTTTCCTGGAAGAAGCACAGGGGAGGGAAAAGGAAAATTAGAAGGCTCCATCTGAGAAGTTGAGGCTAAGCTTGAATTCCTGATTGCCAGAGGTTGTTTCCAAGAAGCATGTCTGTCTGTGGTGTACCAGCTTTCAGCTGGGTGGCTCCTAGATCATGTCTCTTTCGTCAACCAGGCTGATGGCACCAGCACCAGTAGCTTCCTTCCAGGAATGCATTGCCCATCCTCTCTGGTTTTCTGTTGAATTGGCCTGGCCCTGCTTAAGAGAAAAATAGTTGGTATTCTTTCCTCCTGTGTCGGGCAGTAATTTCCTTTTGAGCCATCCCTTACATCAGGGCCAGCCCTCTGCAAAATTATGCAGTAGACAGTTTGCTTTTAAGCATTTATTATTTTTTCTTTTTTCTGGTGACCATAGCCCACCTTAGCCTTCTCCCATTGGCCCAAACTTTCAGGAGCATTGTGTTTTCTTAGCATGGTCAGGGATAGCTTCACAGTCATGACTATAGTACCTGTATCCAGCTCACAAACACTTCTTCCTTTTAAAATTGTCAATTTGTTTTAAAAGTTACCAGTTTTTTGCCTCATTCTACAATGTGCCAAACACTATGCCGGGTGCCATGGCTACAACAACAAATAAGACATGGTCTCTACACTTACGGAACACACAGTTTCATGAGGTGAATAGTCAAGACTATCCAGTATCACAACAAAGCTCCAATGGCATGAGACAGCATAAAACGTTGGAAGCAATGTCACTATGGCATAGCATGGATAGCACCTAAAGACATGAGAGGATTGTCCTGGAAAGGCCATTAAGGAAATGTCCTGTAAGGATAGGGATATGTGTAAGCTTTATTCCGAGGGCTGTGGGAGACCCCAAAGAAAGATACGCAAGAAGATGATGAGAACAGATTTGCAGTTTAGCAAACTCTCTCTTTAAAGCATAGTCAGGAGACAAGACCACTTAGTTCATATCAGAAATCCAGATGAGGAATTGGATGACCTAGGCTGAAGTAGTGGTAGTGTGGATAGACAGGAGAGGACAGATTTGAGAGATATTGAGGAAACAGATATTACCTGTATTGGTAATTTCTTATGCCAAAGCTTGGGGAGATGGTGAAAGAGACAGAGGACTCTAGAATGGCTCTAAGGATTATGTCGAAGGTGAGGACATGATGATGTCTTCCCAGAAACATGGAATGCACTAAACATAATTGATTGAAGGCTCTTATTTTGATGGTAGTGGGTATAGATAGGGCTCAACTCAAACTCCCAAATTTATTAATCACTTCATGTATTACTTTCTTATCAAAATGGCATCACATTGATTTCATTAAGTTAAAATATCTCTTTCTTATACCATTAAAGAAGTTAGATAATTCTGGTAGTTTTAGAGACATGAAAAATCAATTAAAGAAATGTTCTTTTATTGGCTGAGTGTTTGGGTGGAGCAGAGTGTGGAGCTGCCTGAAATAATTTGCATAATCTGGTCTCTGGCTATTAGGTTTAGATGTGATCCTCACCCTCCCTGCACACTTAATTTTTATCTCACTTTTTTTCTACAATTTCTTTCCCCTCCAGCTTTAAATTTGTTATTTTATTCCTTCCTATTCCAGCATTGCCAAACTCTCCTCTTTGTACAGTGTGCTCTGGCTACAGCACAACCTTCCAGCTTTATATATTTGTAAAATAAAAGGAAATGAATGGGCACTTCTTTTTCATGGATGCAGGATTCAGAGAATCAACATCGCTACCACAGAAGACATTTGGGGTAACAGGTGGCTGCTGAACCAAATAAGAATTCCCATAGCCCTGCTATTTCCCAGGCAGATAAGCTCAATCGTGTTTGACAGAGCTAGGGAAACAGGACACTTGGGAAATAAAAAAGCTTTTTATATGTTAAAAAAAAACAAACAAAAAACTTTGTGTCCCCTGGTTCTTTTATTTCTGTCAAAGTAACTCTTAAATACTCATTTTTCTTTCTCTCCTATTTCTTGTTCTGTAGGTAGTAGGTAAAACCTGAATTCCCAAATATCCCACTCCCACAAAAGTT
>NW_016803416.1:2478357-2500530 GCF_001698545.2 Rhinopithecus bieti
AATAATAATAATAATTTATTTGCTGATACAATTGGAAAAAGCTGGTTTTAGAACCAGGCAAATTGAGTAGGAGACTTACTTCTAATGGCCCTAAAACCTTCTAAAATAAATTCTAAGAAAATTGCCTTCATTCAGGAGGTAAGCTAAAAGATATCCATCAGCACCACCTGAGGAAAATCCCCAGGTCCTTGACCTTCCCTGAAATTCCTATTGTGGCAGTTCCTACATCTCTGATTCTGGCAGCTGCCTGATTCTTGAATTGTTCTTTGTTCAATCAAACTCAGTTAATTTGTCTAATGTTTTCCTTCTTGCAGAAGATGTCAGAGTGGGATTTGCAGTAGACTCCCAGCAGCTCCCAGGAGCACCAAGTGAGATGCCTGCCGGGCCCACTGTGTCCACTGCCCTCTGTTAGCACCTGAGGATCATGGGTAAGTTCTCTGATTCCAAAGCTGCATGGATTTGTATTTTGAGCTTTCCAAGTTTGAGCAAATTTTAGATCTAAACGGGGTTCAGCAGTTATGACAGAAATTGGACTGGGGCCATGATTGTACTGGATCTGATCATTAACTAGATTGGATCCAGTTAGAGGCCTCAGATGCCTGACTGGATCAAACAGAAACGGTAAGTAAATGGCAATAGTGCAGGGGCTGGGAACTCTGGCTTTAGGAAATTCAGGGGATTTTTGTGTTCTATCCTCTTTCTATCTTTTTCTTATGTGTTTAGGTAGGGAAAATCATTGGTTAAGTTGATCAAGGGTATCTGAGGGCCAACGTCCAGATTCAACATAAAAAATGAGACCCCTTAATTTCTGAAGAACTGAATTCTCCACCTTCTGGCTATGCCTGCATTTGCATGTATAAGTATTAGACCCTGGAAGCAGCAAACACTTAGAACAATGGCAAAATTTTGCTAAAGGTAATTTTAAACTATGGTGGAACATTCCCAACGAGTAACACTGTACTTTAAGAAGTACATTTAAAAGTGAGGGCTCCTGAATTAGGCTCACTCTAGGATGTGAGGGAAAGGAGATAGCAATAGACTCTTCCCGGGCATTAAAGAAGGAATAGCAATGAATGTGAATAGAAAAATGTTCAATAAACAATGTGGAACCAGAAATCTTGCAAGTTTTGTAGCTTAAATGTAACAGCGAGACAAATACTTTCACCTTTCAAATGATCAGCTGTCTAATTGCCTAGTGCCCTTCATCATGTGGTGGGAAGAGCACATCCACTTGTTAAGCAATGGATCTAGGAAGTGGTTTCAGATTGGTTTTGGCATCTTTGAGACGGTTTTGGATAAGATTCTGTTATGAAAGCTAAACACAAGTTATGGTTGCATGCTATAAGAACAGCCTGAATTCATTGGCTGTTCAGTCCCCTAAACCCACACTGAAATCCTGCAGGGTAATTGATGTCAGAGACAATTTAGAAAGAAAAGGATAAGCGTTAGCTACTGAAAAGTATGGAAATGGCTTTGGGTCTCAATTCTGCTGATGAGCAACACAATTGCTATGATAACTGACAATGCTCAGTTCAGTTTGGCGGAGACACAGACCTTGGATGACTTTATCCAAGCAGCATGCCAGGTACCCCCACTCCCCCCCAAAAATTCAAATGACATAATAGGGGGTAAGCACAGGAGAGAGAGGTCACAAGACCCTTACTCCAATGGAGTTAGGTCGGAGAGAGATGTCTTGTTTGCCTACTCCAATTTTCTAGCTGAGACTGAAAATCAGTGAATTCATCAAATGTTTTATAAAATAATAAAATTCAGTAACCAATTATAGCTGGCAATTGAGTTGGAGAAAGAAAAGGCCATATTCATTTAAAAGAAAATTGTGTAGAAATTATTTGTTCTTCTTAAGTTTTATCAAAATTACCACTACAAAAAATAATAAGACTGGTTTTGTTAAGAGCAATGACTACCTATTTTCAACTTTGTATTCTCAGCACCCAGGACAGTGTCTGGCATAGAATAGGAGCTCAATAAATGTCTGTGAGTGGAATGAATATGTGATCAAATGGATACATTTATACACAGACACCCATATATCACATTCACAATATTCACATGATAATACCTATACTAACATAAACTGTGTCTACTCATTATTTATAACCAAAAATTAGCAAAGTTTTTCTGTAAGAGTCCAGATATCAAATATCTCAAGCATCTCAGGATTAAAGATAAAATTGTGAATATTGTGTAGGTGATTATATGACAAATATATACCAAAAAAAGATTTTTATTGATGGAATTCAAAACATAATAATGATCACATATACATTTCTGTAATGGGAAGATAAGAATGGAACTCTTTGGGGGGAAAACATTTTATTTAATCTGGGTTTAAAGTGATCAAAACATTTTTGCAAATGTTATCTGTTAATGCTAATTTGTAATAAGATTTTAGTTATTTCATTTAGAATTTTAATTTTATATAAGTTTTGCATGTCATGCAATATTATTAGTCATTTAACTTTTTTCTCCCATTCATAACTGTAAAAGTAATTCTTAGCTCTCAGGGCATGTAAATACAGGTGACAGACTGAATTTAGTTTATTGGCTGCACTTTGCTAATCCCTCATCTACAGCTACGTGGTTATGAAAAGCATTTGATTGGTTGATAGATTGATTTTTGAACCTGTCGTGTAAGTAAATGGAATTAGGAACATTGTATCTAATTACACTATTTGCAATATCTCACATACCAGAAAAGTCCCCACATTTGATAATTTGCTTTGTTTTTAAAACAATGCTTTCATGTAGGAACTGGTCTGAGAGTCACTAAAAAAAATCATCTTGGTAATCTATTGGTTAACCTTATAGCTTTGCCCCTAAACTGAGTATGATTCTTAGCAAGATTGGGTAGAGGACAAGAATTTCACAAGAACTTTCTCTCCCTGGGATAAAAATACAATGACAAGGACAGAATCCTAAGGAACTGCCAAGTTCACTAGATGACCAAATTTGAAGCTATTTTTTCATGTTGTCCTTTGGTCGGAAATGCTTGAAATGCTTCTGTGTGTTGTAAGCCTTGTTCTCCACTGTCACTTCCAGGCTGTCTCTCTTCCTTCCTCCCTCAAAACCCCAGATTCTTTGATGTGCATGTCATAGACTTCATTATCCATTACCCTTCCTTGTTGTTTTCATCTCTCTCCCTCCAAATGTCTTCTCCTCGTTCATTGTGTTCTCATCACCTGGATTCACCTATGCCACTGTCAATCACTGCATAGGATGGTGCTTCAGGACAGAGAATCTGGAAGCAGACTGACTTGATTAAAAGCATGTCTGTGTCACTTACTAGCTATGCTCTGTTGCTTAAATTACGAAATGGGTATAACAATAGTACCTACCTGTAAGGACACCGTGAGAATTAAATGAGCTTTTTTTAAAAAGATAAGTGCTTAGAACAGTCCCTGTTATAGAGTGAATACTTAAAATATTCAGGAACTTCACCATTTAAAAATAAAGTAATAAATACATGATATAAATGCAAATAGTACTAACTGGGAATACTTACTGAATGCTTACAATATGCCAGGCACTGCTGAAAGCATTTTACGTAATGAACATTTTTAGATTTCACAGCAACCCTATGAATTGGTTTATATTATTATCCTCCTTTTTAAGATGAAGAAACCAAGAACTATAGATGTGAACTACTTTATCCAAGGTTAACAGCAAATAAGTGATGAATCCAAAAATGAATAGTCCATCCACATCCTGGTGTCCCAACTATCATTTTTGCATTCTAGTTCAGCCATCTTGTCATCATCAGTAGTTATAGCACCTTCAAAATTTTAATTTCAGCCCTTTTCTCTGACCATTTTCTGTACACCTTCAACTTTTTAGTGACTTCCTTTTATATTCCCCAAACAAACATTCTTTGACCTCATTCAAACTTTAAACCCATTGACCTGACTACTTTTCACCATCTGTCACCTCTACTCAGTTCTTACATCTCTTTCCCCTATGCAGCCTAAAATTTTCATGGGCTAGTACGGTAACACTCTTTTAAAAGCACCCTTAACTCCTTTTCTTCATCTTCCCTCCATTATACTATTTATCTGACAAAACCCCAAACTCTCCCAACCAAATTATCCACTTCTTCTGTGCCAACGCTATAACAGTAAAGATACGCTAAAAATCTCAACTTTACTAGGCTGCCCCGTAATATTTCTCAAGAAAATGCACTTCCTTTCTCTCTGAGAATCTCACACATTCTCCTGTCTCCCCAAATTTCAAACATCTCTATCTGCCTACTCTCTTTTCGTAACACTGAAGGTCACTTTAGAAAGAAAAGAAATATAATTGCATAAGAACTATCATTTTTTTCCAACTAACAATTCAATCAAACTTTCAGCATTTGTATTCAGCTACTGACTTATCCCTTCTATTAAAAGGTTGTACATACTTCTGTTGCAAAGAGAAAACTCTTTATCAGTAATTTAAATCCTTTCCATCTCATTTTCACCAGGAGTTGGATCCTGTAATAGTCACATTTCCTACATCATTTTCTTTTCCTTTTCAGGATTATTCATATTGGCCTAGAAATATGCCACAATATCACCTATCTTAAAAACAAAACTAAAACTAACTCAAACTTCTTTGACACTATATTCTTCTCTGTAAACTATTGGATATATCTTTGTTCCATGTACATCAATATTCGTTAAAATATAGTTTGTGTATACTGTCTTTATTTCCTCATCTAATTTCCCTCCATGTTTGCTTCAATAGAACTTTAAATCTTACCCTCTACTGAAATTGTCTTTATAAAACTGTAGATAGATGCTGTTGGTTATTTATCCCAAAGATATTTTCACTCCCTTTCTTTTATTCTTTCTTCTCCTCTTGCTCTCCTCCTCCCTCTTCTTTTTCATTTTTGTTTTCTTCAATCCCTTCTTTTAGGTGAGACTTTATAATACTTGGACTTTTCTTCCATGTGATAAGTAAACAAAACCAACCCCCTTCTGAGTCCTGGGGTGTAAATTGTAATTGATCATGACCAAACAGGGTAATTTTTCTTGCCAGTCACTTGCCAACTTCGGTTGAAGAATAATCTAGGCCGGTGAGTATTGAGTGAAAGTCTGTTGGGGCACTTCTGGGTACTATCTAATAAAGAGACAAGGATGGAAGAAAACGTCCTTTGTGGGGGATGTGATCATGCCTTCTGTACAATCCTGAGGGAAAGCGATTGTGACAGGTGTGCAAGAAGTACCATGAAGAAGAATGTGTTTCTGACAGATCATTCTGGAAAACTCTTAAGAAGAATGTGTTTCTGACAGATCATTCTGGAAAACTCTTACGTTAGTCAGGCTAGGAGATTAATGGAATTTGGAATTGATGAGTAATAAGAAAAGAGATTAGCAAGGCTGAGGCAGTCATGGTTTCTTAAAGAGTTTCAACTAGTTGATCTCCAGGGTGCTTATTTAAATAATCTTGGTAGTAGAATAATTTATAATCCTTTGGGTATATACCCAGTAATGGGATGGCTGGGTCATATGGTACTTCTAGTTCTAGATCCTTGAGGAATCGCCATACTGTTTTCCACAATGGTTGAACTAGTTTACAATCCCACCAACAGTGTAAAAGTGTTCCTATTTCTCCACATCCTCTCCAGCACCTGTTGTTTCCTGATTTTTTAATGATTGCCATTCTAACTGGTGTGAGATGGTATCTCATTGTGGTTTTGATTTGCATTTCTCTGATGGCCAGTGATGATGAGCATTTTTTCATGTGTCTGTTGGCTGTATGAATGTCTTCTTTTGAGAAATGTCTGTTCATATCCTTTGCCCACTTTTGATGGGATTGTTTCGTTATGCACATGTACCCTAGAACTTGAAGTATAATAAAAAAAAAAAAAATCTTGGTCACTTTTCAAACAATGCTTTTGATTGCTACTCTCAAAGCAGCATTCTTTTGTTTTTTTTTATTTGACATATGCCATTAACAGAGATGGCAGGACAGAGAAAATGAAGCAAATGACAGAAAATAAAGTAAAAATTAGGAGTCAGCTGTTCTAGAAGTAAGGAATATAAACATATAACCACTCTTTCTATCCCTGTAAGAGGAGAAAAAAGCAACTTATGATGTTAGTTTCAACGCAATATAGGAAATCATCATGTTTTTTGTTTATTAATAAACTTTTTTAGAGCTGTTGTAGTTCACAGCAAAATTAAGCAGAAAGTATAGAGAGTTCCTACATTCCTCCTTTCTCCCACACGTACACAACCGTTTCTATTATCAACATTCTACACCAGAGCGGCACATTTGTTAAAATCTTTCTTCACTTAGTAATATGCATTTAAGTCTCCTGCATGTTTTTCATGGTTTGACAGCTCATTTCTTTTTAGTGCTGAATAATATTCTATTGTCTGGAGGTACCACAGTATCCACTCACCTACTGAAGGAAATTTTCATTGCTTCCAAATGTTGTCAATTATGAGAAAAGGTGTTATAAACATCTATGTGCAGGTTTTCGTGTAGACACACATTTTAAAATTCATTTGGATAAGTGCCAAGGCATGTGATTGCTGGATTGTATGGTAAGAGCATGTTTAGTTTTGTAAGAACCTGACAAACTTTCTTCCAAGATGGCTGTACCATTTTGCATTCCTGCCAGCAATTAATGAGAGTTCCTCATGCTCCACATCCTTGCCAGCATTTGGTATGGTAAGTGTTTTGGATTTTGGCAACTATAAGAAGTGTGTAGTGGTATATTGTTGTTATTCAAATTTTCAGTTCCTTAATGACATATGATATTGAACATCTTTTCCTATGTTAACTTGCCATCTGTACATATTCCTTAGTGAAGTGGATCTTTAGGGCTTTTGCTAATTTTTAAATGGGTTCATTTTCTTATTGTGGAGTTTTAAGAGTATTTGTATGTTTGGACAGAGGTCCTTTATCAGACGTGTCTTTTGCAATATTTTCTCTTGGTCTGTGGCTTGTCTCCCATTCTCTTGACATTGTCTTTCCAATTCATGTTTTTTTAATTGAAAATGTAACTATTTTTATGCACTTGCATTGACATACCCCAGGTTTAAGGGCATCTCAAAGCTATGTGTGAACTTCATCATTGCTCCATCATCTGGCTCTGGTTCTCTGGATAATAATTGTCTTTGGGCCAACCAATCCATGTGGTCTATCCAGACGGTCCCTCAGGTATTACAATGTCTTTCATTCAATATATTTGCCAAAATTAGAGCAAGTAAATATATGTTCTTGTTGAAGGAAATCTAGCCCTAAAAAAGAGTAAGTTCTAACACCTGTCTTTTTAATCTATATTAACATGATACAAGTATGAAATGAATTAACTTATCTCCTCCTGCTGCAACAAAGATAAATAAAAGTGCCTTTCTGATAACTTTGTCATACTGTCTAAGCGTAAACTTAGGAAGCAGTATGGGTCTTTTGGCATATTAGTTCTATAAAGAACAACTCAGCATAAAATTCTGCAAAACAAAAAATCATTGTATCTGGTAAACATTCAATCTTAAATATCCTCAGGCAACAAGTCAATTTATTATGTCTTCTGTAGGGATTCAGTCACTTTCAGCACACAATGGATTTATTCTCTTATTCAGGGATGGATTTTACTCTTAATTCATTTTGATGGCTTCTTGTGATCTAGTTTTTAAAATGAGATGTTTGCTAGTTTTATGTTTTATGTATTGATGTTCTTTTATAGATGAGACAGACAGCTGACCACACACACATGCACCTGTGTACATACACACGCACGTGCACACACATGCAGCTATAAGATAAAACTTAAACAAGACTAAATCTTTGTATTTCATGTTGTGTGGTGCTGAATGTGGGGTTTCAGATAAGTGCACAAAGCTGCAAAGATCAAAGCTCTGTTCTGAGAAAAAAAGTGCTAACTTTACCTTTAGGCCTCCCTGCTGCTCTACCTGTACTATTATAATTAATTTGTAATGCATGGCATCTTTTCATTTTTGCCTCAGCTGCCAGGAAACCAAATGCCACTCACTACCTGTAATAGGAATTGATTATTTTACTTTACCCTAGCCTCTATAAAGCCTCACTTGCTTTTGAGCCTATTGAATAATTTTGTCTCATATATTCATGTGTTTGAATGCATTTTTGCTTTGTTGTAAACATACAAGAACTTTTAATCAGGAGCGCAAGGTGCCTCATAGAAAGAACTATTGTTTCATTTATTAAAACAATATTTTAAAAAAATCACATGTTCATGTCCTGAAATATGGAGTGAATTTCTTCAAGCCTTGGAAGAAATTTACATTTACATGTAATAAAACTCCTCAGACTGGTAAATTCTCTGAGAGTATCATAACAGACCTGTTAAGTTGAACTCAGAAGGGGTTTCTATTTTGAGAGAATACTGCTTTTGGCTGCCAGGAGAGCCTTCTGTAGACATCTTTTTGAAAATGGGGTAACTCATATGAATTCATCATGGCCAGAAGAAATAAAGATTCTTAGTGCGTGATGTAGGTGCTTTACTGGAAGGATGGTAAGTCTGGCTTAATATTGCTTGCAAAAATTATTTATGGTTGGCACTCTCACTGTGTTTAAAAGTCTATTTTCACATTTAGTTAAATGTTTCTGTCTTGCTTTTTATAATTTATTTGAAATCTACCTTTGAAATGCTCAAAATAAGGTTGTTGTTGGACAGGCCTCTATCTGAAATCCAATAACTGTTTCTCATTTTGGCCCTGTTTGAACCCACATCATGTATATTAATACAGTATTCTTGTTCTAAACTATGTTTTGTTTCTCAGTTATGGCTGCAGCTTTTATTAACATGCTTAAAGCAATAAATCATCCTTTTTATTGGAGTAAGTTAATTGTATCTTATAATGAAGAGCTCTAAACTTAATTTGTCAAATTTATGTTTGTACACAGGCCACCCCACTGAAAGGAGATCAGTTTAAGGAGGAATATCTTTTCAAAGAACTATGTTGAATGAGCTCTGTAAAAATCTTTCCTCACTAATTGCATTTTAAACAACTTAATTCTATAAATGTTATTTTTGCTGGAGGTATGCAAAATCTTTCTACTAATATTGACACATCTACTTCATCATATGCCATTTTCTGTTGGTTAGAATGCCCATCTTACTGACATCACTCTTTCTTAGATAAAAAAAAATACATAGTCATCAACTTGTTTTATTACTTCCCATTAGAATAACCTTTCTGTGCCTCTTAGCCTGGATAAATCTTCTGCTCCCTATCAGTCCAGCTAAAATCTCACCATCTTGTAGCTTTACCTAATTACCCCTTATCATTTTGGCAGAACATTATGTACATCATGGAGGTTCCATTAGGGCATGTAATGTGTGCCTTAACTGGGGTCAATACAGGGAAATATTTCCTGGAAGTCAAAATTTTGTCCAGCAATAAAAATTACTTAATTTATTATTTGTCTTAGTCCAAAATTACAGGCAGTGGGATGAGTTTTCTTTGTTTCTTTTTGCAACAACCCCAGTGTGTTATTGCAGGGGTGTTGGTTTCTTTTGCCTTTCTTGAAGCCATTTACCCTTATTCACATAATGGCATGTAATTCCTTCTAGTCCTGCCTCTAGGTATGGATATATAACTGACCAGAGAAATGAGGTTCATTTCCCAAGTAGAATTTTTCATAAGGTGAAGTCTTTATTCCACTGAACTTGGGGCTGTGAGTAGTTTATCCTTTAGCTCTGGAAGCCATGATGGGAAAACATGCTTGAAAATTAAGTCATTTTAGAAAATAACAGACTTATAGAACATATCACTTCCCAACAACATTGCGTACCTGAATCCATTTGTGCCAAAAGCTAGAGGCTCCTAGGTTTTTCAGGTACTTACTCAATATATTTCTTTTATTTTAATTAATTAATTTGTTTGTTTTGCTTAAGCAAGTTTGGGTTAATTTTTTCATATTTGTAATGGAAAGAGCTCGGAATATATATATATATATAATTACATACATACTTATTAGTCCTAATTCTATAGATGGTGAAATAAAATTGTGAGAGGTTTAGAAAACTGCAATGCTAATAACAAATGAAACTAGAATCAGACATATCTACTTATAGGGTCCATTTTCTCTCTGCTCTGCCATACTGCATTGCAACTTTTTGGTATGTTTTGGCTTCTATGCTGATACTTTGGCATCTCCAAAAATTTTTATTTATTCATTTTTTTGGTAGATAAAGTCTATGACTTGTAGTTTTATCATTTTCTGCTAGTATTTTGGAGGAAGAGAATGTGAGGGACACAGAAACATTTGTATTCTGATTTCTTATATTAGAAGCTCCATTAATTCTTATTGAGCTTTCCAGTGATTAACATTCATCTTCTGTGGTCTTTCTCTAGGCTTACAGAACCTTAGTGGATGTCAAAGTCATTCTTGTTCACGGAGAGAACTTGTTAGACTTTGAGTCTGTGCTACTTCAGTGTCCCATATTTGCAATGCCTATCTCCATCAATCTGGGTTATTTTCAGAAACACAAACAAGGGTTGAGTTAGACTGTCATGAGGACAACTATAATGGGAATATTGGAAAAATTATGATTACTCTTAGACTGGGTAAGAGGCAAGGTTGCATGGAACATCTGAATTTTGTCCCCGGAATTGTCATTGCATTTCTGGGTGGCCTTGGACAAAATTATTTTTTGAAGTTTTGCCAAAGGGAAGGTAACAGGGGTAGGAGAGGAATGAGTGAACAGCTTCAAGTGAATAAATTCATTCTTTACAATGTTAAGGCTCTGTATTCCCATTTTCCTGAAATTCCTGTGAACTCACAAGTCAGATCTCAGATAAAGACTTTTGAAATTTCAAAAATAGACCTTTTAACTTATAGCTAGAAGAATAAAAGCAAAGATAAAACCAAGCTAGCAGAAAATGGTCTGGTATACACATAAAGGCAGGTGGACCATTCTGGTCAGTCTGTCTTTACTAAGACCTAATTAGCTATGCTGTCTTGGTGGCATTTTCAGAAAGGAAACTGGAATCCTTTGCCTGTAAATGTCTCCATTAGCTCAGTGTGTGTTTTCGTTGGCATTTAGAAAAGGCTCTAGCTCTATTATGGTTTTGTTGATGGCTAACAGTGTTCTTGGCGCTGAGTGCGATATAGAAGAAGGCACAGGATCCGCCCAAGGCACTTGCAACCTAAGTTAGTAAAACAAATAACTCGCTATTATTCCTGACCTTGCGGGAAACTGAGTTTAAATATCAGTGGCGCTAGATTCCAGAATATTTCTATTTGTGTTCCTTTGGGATGGGCCAGAATGACATTGGTGGAGCGACTGCATTGCTTGGTATGCTTCCTTTCTTCCATTTTTAGCGTGTTAGACTTTCTTCCATTTCCAGGGCTTTTTCCATGGCTAAGTTAACCATAAATATTGTCTCTCAGCATCCCTTGTTTTGTTGTAATATTTGCCCTCACTTTAGCTCACTAGAGTCTAATTTCACCTATCTCTACCTACTTAAGGTGATAGAAAAAAAATTCACCCAGATAAACCCTAAATATTTTTTAAAATATGGGGACAAATGTTTGTTCTTATTGTATGAATATCCATGGTATTTCAGATAAAATCATATATCTTCAATGTGAAGACAAACATAGGCAGGGGTTGAAAACTTGTGCAATATTCTCTGCACATGTAGTTTGTTTTTTTCTATGTTGGCAGAAAAGGAAAAATATTACACCTCAACCTCTCTGATCATACTTTTGGGAAGGGTGGGTAAAGTTGACAAGGTGGTTGGGGAGATGCCAGATGACCAGTGTGTTAGGCTGTTCTGGAGTTTCTACAAAGAAATTCCTGGGGCTGGGTAATTTATAAAGAAAAGAGGTTTAATTGGCTCATGGGCTCATGGTTCTGCAGGCTGTACAGTGAGTGTGGTGCCAGCATCTGCTTCTGGTGAGGGTCTCAGGAAGCTTCCAATCATGGCGGAAGGCAAAGGAGAAGCAGACACATCACGTGGCAAGAGGGAGCAAGAGAGCAAGGGCAGGGAAGTCTCAGACTTTTAAACAATCAGATCTCACATGAACTAACTGAGGGAGAATTCACTTAACACTAAGGGGATGGTGCTAAACCATTCATAAGGGATCCACCCACATGATCCAACATCTCCCACCAGGACCCACCACCGACCCTGGTAATCACATTTCAACATGAGATTTGGAGAGGACAAACATCCAAACTGTATCAATTGGTGAGACAGAAACTGGAAAAGGGAGGCAAGAAATACACAGTTTAAAAGTCCATTTTCATGACTGAGTCTGGGCTATTGCCAGTGGAAGCCTGTAGGAGAAAGAATAAATAGAGCCATGTAAAAGTTCAGCAAATTATTGATCTTGCCTGTACTTAATACACAGCTCCTGCTTTTATAAGCACTTAGAACTATGCAAAGTTTGATACGTAAAGCTAATTGAAATTGGCTGATAAAGACTAATCTACATCAATGAAAACAAATGAACATTTACTGCATGTGGCAGCGTGGGTGAATCTTACAATCATATGTTGAGTAAAGAATGTCAGACTACAAGAGATTAGAGACTGATTAATTCATTTAAATAAAGTTCAAAAGCAATCTAACTAGCTTATAGTGTTAGAACTCTGATAACGTTACCCTGGGAGGGCTTGCGACTGGAAGAGAGGGTGATGGGGATGATGGAGGCTTTGGATGTTTAGAATATTCTATTTCTTGGTCAGGGTGAAAGTTATATGGGTGTGCTCCGTTTGTGAAAATTCATCAAGCTGTATGCTTGTCATTTGTGTATTCGACTGCATACCTTTTATATTCATTTAAAAATATTACTTAAAAATTGCTAATGTTTACTTAAGAGATGTTTGCATGTGCCTATGTTGTTATGGAGTCATTGAATACTTCTGCAAAATAATTTTTTTCAAATTAGTAACTATGATTACTAATTTCAAATTAGTGCATATGATTAGAATTATATTTGATTTCTGAGAAATATTTGTTAAGTAAATGATTTCCAGTTACAAAAAACAGGAGCTAGCATGTCTTGGCCAGCAGCCCACTGGACACCTTAGTATTATGGGTTGGTGTTACCCTCATCACAATCAAAGGCAGTTAAGCTGAGCACTCTTAATGGAACTGCATATGAGTTCAAGAGGACAGTGGTGGGGCTAGATCCTGGCAATTTCATGGTGAATTAAGAGATAAAAAAAGAGATACTTATCCATTGTTCCTCAGATCCTGAAGTGTGTGTGAGCTACTGTCACCAAAGCTTGTCGCCCTCCTTCACTCCAGTGACCACTTCTAACCATATCTGTGGGGAGAACCTGTCTCCCAAGGGAAGACAGGTTCTTCCAAGGGAGAACCTCTTCTCTAGCTGGGACGTTGCTCTGTCTCTCTCTTCCCAGCTCTATCTATAAGAAAGGAGTAGGCATTTGAAAGATCATGGCTGACCCGGTGTATCAGAGGAGATAACAGAGAGAAGAAATAGAGGAGAGGATTGAGAAGGGAGAGGAGGATGAAAGAAAAGGGAAGAATGGAATAAGGCAAGAAAGACATTGAGGTAATCTGGAGGTCAACTTCAAAGAGATCCCAACAATGACAAAATGATGGGGTTGTCACACTGTCCCATTAAAAAAAAAATGTTTAATGTATGCTTACTCTATGCTAGGAACTGCTTACTTTGCCATATTCCCTATATGATTCTATTTCATTTTCATTTTATAGATAATAAAATTGAGGGATCAGGGGGATTTTGAGCACAATACCCCAGGCTGCAGTCCAAGCCTTCTTAGAGCCCATGATTAATAATAATAATGCAATGTGCTGAGTCCCTACAACATCCCAAGTACAGTTATTTTTGTCTCAAAAAATTGTTTTTGTTCCTTCTGATCAACAAATGCATATGGCTGAGTCGTGTTATCTGTGCCCATGTGTATTGTCTACTTCTTATTGTCTATGACTTTGTCATTTGGGGTTACCTCCAAGGGATGGTCTACAGCTGGGCTGGACTTCATGCAGCAACTAAATGTCATGTGGACCCTCTGGCCACTCTGGTCTGGACTCGTTCCTCCTGACCAGAGCTTATCTGGAACTGAACCAGCCTCCAAGGGTAAAGACAGGTCACTGAGCAGATGACCATGGCCTTTAACTGCTGACCTTGATCTGCGTGTACTGGCTTTGAGGGAGGATGCTTGTGGCTTCCTTTTCCCTGGACTTACACTTAAAGGAGGCTTAGATTGGCTGCACTCCTCTCACTAATGCATGAGAGGTCGAGCATGCATCATTGGATAGTATGCCACAAACCAATGTGATAGAAGTCAATGGTGCCCATATATAAGTGACCAGCTTGGTCATTCACTTCATGCTTTTGTCCCCACAGAAAAATGACAGAAAAACTTTATATAACTCAGTTACAGAATAATGACTAATATTTCTGTATCCATGGTATGCAAACATTATGCTAGGTAATTATCAGGATACAGAGGTGTCATGTTAATAGTCAGAATAAGGAAATTGCTGAGATCAGGCTGTGAACCCTATACTAAAAGTCAATTCTGTGCCAAATGAAGGTAGTTTGGAAAAAAGAGGTACAAATAGGCACATGCTAAGATGAGTGAGATAGTTACTTCACAGTGCAGATAAAATGATCTTTCCATAGGTCTATAGGAATGGTCATATCTACATATTTACAAACAAAATACAATGATAATTGGTGGTTTTTGTTTATTAACAAAACCAAAATTTTATGTTTATTAACAAAACAAAAATGTGTATTCATTGGTCAAATAAGTTAGAAAATGCCAGTTTAAGTCAATGTATATAGGTATCTTTACAGTAGGATCCTCTAACCATTTTAATGCTAATTTTGAAGCTCTAAAAGAGACATTAATTTTCTAATTTCTTACACTTTTTGCATGTTGAAAGCATTTTTATATGTATCATCTTCTGGAATAGTCTTTAGACTGGGAATAATAGTTTAATGTTTTCAAGTCATCTGCCTTTTATGTTCTCCTTCCTTTAGGTCTCAAGGAGAAAATCTAGGTGGCATAATGTAGTGAAAAGTGACCAGAGAGTGGTCCAAGACCTGACTCATCAGTCAAGGCTGTTTTGGTTTCACTTTTTATGAAAATAAGTTGCCCCTATGTCCTCAACAAAGTGAGTTAACTTGAGACTCATTAATCCAAAGATGACATTGGCCAAAAGATTTCAGGTCTTCCAAAAGCCCGAGAACAAATCCAGTCATAAACCCTTTAAATCCATCCCCAATATCCATTTGCCTTTTATTTCCTCAGGATGTTCAGCCCTGACCCCTTATCTTGTGGTTCATTTCATGTTTGTTTAGGGCAGGGGTGTCTGATATTTTGGCTTCCCTGGGTCACATTGGAAGAACTGTCTTGGGCCATAAGTAAAATACACTAACACTAACAATAGCTGATGAGAAAAAAAAAATTGCAAAAAAATCCTTAATTTTTAAGAAAGTTTACAAATTTGTCCTGGGCTGCATTCAAAGCTGTCCTGGACCACATGTGGCCTGTGGCCCAAGGGTTGGACAAGTTTGATCTAGGGCAACCCAAATAAATTGAAATAGACCAGCACTAGGGGGATCCTAAGGGAACATGCCAGTTAAACTCTCCCACTATACAGACAACAGATCTTTCTTTGGAGTTCAACTTTTCCTTAGGTTAAAGTGCTAGTTAGTGTGAGAAACGATAAGGGAATTAAGGCCACCTAATTCAGAGTCTATGCCACTAATAGCAGCATATGGAGACTCTAGGAGCATTCTGACATTTGAGTTCCTTGACACCAGTCTAACCAATGGGAGTTGCCCAGGGGAAATCCTCCAGTTTCTCCAAGATCCTCTTATGTTCTCAAACATAGTAATACTCAACTTAACTACAGCTTCTATTATCTCTAGGGGAGAAATAGTCAACAAAAGCAATTAGGGTGTAAAAACTCCATTGGTCTTTTAGGAATTTACCTCGGTCTCAGAACTAAAAAAACAAAAAACAAAAAAAGAAACCCTATTAACAGATCCTAGATGCTATTATATCAAGGGTCCCAGGAAATGATTGGCTTTAACACTTGAGGGTTTCAGAATAAAACCTAGGGAAAATGCATGGTGTCTCTAAACCTCAGGCAATTTGCTGTGGCTGCCAAGGTCTCCACAGAAAGCATTTTTCAATTGGTATATTTATACTTTCTTTACTTAGTATTGATTCTAAATAAGGATAAAACCCATCCTTGATGGGAAGCCTATGAGTAAGAACAGATGAATTAAAGTTTGTTTTATCTTCCCACTTTCCTTTTGCTGTAGCCAAAAAAAGCCTTCCCTTCAGAGGCAAACGGGATATATTCTAGAGGCAGCAGTCACTGCTTTCACAACAACTAAATGATAAAATGGTTGTAGAGAGTCTAGGGCAACAGGAGCATTGGGTTTGGGTGCAGGTTCAAGGCTTTCTAAACATTTCGTCTATAAAACTGGGTAAAATAGGCCATCTTGAAGGTCTACAGGTCTCTGAACATCACCGCCCCAAGCTCTATATTGATGCCTAGGCTTGCCATTTTTAAAACTCTATATTCCTCTTAAGACACCTGCTTTTGAGCTACTAATAAAGTGCTCTAGCTCTCTCTCTCACTGTCTCTGTCTCTCCTTCCCTCCCTCCCTCTCTCTGTATCTCTCCATTTCCCTCTCCCTCTCCATCTCCCTCTTTTTCTCCTTTTCCCTCTCCGTCTCTCTTTTGGATCTTGCAACAGACTGACTTTACCATAAATATTTGCTGATTGGCTATTGGTGGAACTAATAATGATCTCTGGGTGATTTGCCATAGGGGAGAAATTGTGTGGAGAGAACGAATGGCCAAGATATGATTGTTCAGACATCAGCTGCTCACGATTGTGTGTGTGTGCGCCTGTGTGCTATAGACAAACATCATGAAGTCAGACCTGCTCAAACAGGAATTGTGATCGTTTTTCAAAATCATGGTAGAGCTCAAGTTCATCTTTGCTTCAGTTATGCAACCAGGTTTGTAAAGATACAGGGAAATTTTGTCCATGCTTTAAAAGATTTAACCATCTTTTCTAACACTGGAGATTGACTTCCACCTGAACATAATTTGTCCCTATTTGCAGCCTATTCTCTATATCTAACCACACAGCTACTCTCCCCTGCAAGTTGACATTGCTGAATCTTTGCAGACATGGTTTTCATTCCTCATGCCCCCATTTTTTCCTACTCCTCCCTTCCCTCTCTAATTCCATGTATTGCATATAGTTCATTTTAAATGCCCTGAAGAAACCTTCCCAAATCCTCTACCAGTCAAATCCACCGTTTTCCCTCCCTGAGTTCCATAATAATTTACTTGTACCTCTAATCGAGTGCTTATTCCATTCTACCTAACATTGTGGTGAGATGTTGAAAGAGGAATAGTAAGAGAATAGAAAGAAAACAGGCTTTGGAATTGCAGAGTGGGGTTTGGCTCTTGAAAATTCCAGCTGAAAAATGTTGGGCAAGTCATTGAATATTTTTGAGTCTCCGTTTTCTTCTCTCTAAAATGGGCATACTAATTACTTTGCTGGTTTTTGTCAAGGTAAAAGAGATAATATATGTGAAGAGCCTAACACAATGCCTATTCTGTGATGAGTAATAAATATAAGCTACTGTCAATAAGAATTATATATGAATTTTATCCTTTTGTAACTTTCTTAGTGATTTGAAACGCTAGAAGACTGTATCTGCTTCAAAATTGTTTGTTGAATAAAGAAACAACTCTCTTGACCTAGTTTAAATTTCTAGTATCCATATATAGCTGCCTCAAATATTTCATATCATGGTACTAAACAATAAAAACAGAAGTGTTTGATAAGTTAACCAGAGGTATGATGATATGATGATACAATTGTTCTAGGCCATGTAGTTTATACATCAATGTAGCAGCTCTACAGGACAATACTTGAGATTTATCTATTAAATTGTATCTATCTTGAGAATATTCTGTTCAGTGGGCACTGCACTTGGAAGGCAGCAATGATCAGTAGTAGCAGTTGATATTGATAATTATTGAGTGCTAATACATGCCCAGTCCTGTGCATGGGGTTTTAGACGGATGATTTAATTCAAGCAATACTGATAATAAACTTATAGGGTAGATAGTATGATCATCTTCATTTTGCAAAAATAAAACCAGAGACGTGGGATAACTAGCTTAAGGTTATAGATGTATTAGTAACAGATGCTGTTATCAAACCCCTGTAGTCTCACTCACCAAATCTACTGTTGCTACTATGCCACGTGAGATTTTGTCCTTCGGGAGTTTACACTCTAATTTAATAAAGCCAGTCAAGGTAATGCAATACATGTTCTATTTCAGAGAACTCTTAGGCAATTCAGGGGTCATAGGAGGGGTCTCTGAAAAGCAGCTGGGTTGGTAGGCTTTCTGCTTTCTTTTCTTCCAGTGACTTCCTCAGTTATACTTGAAAGTTTCTTGAATAGTCATTGGGTTTTCTCCTTACTTTCTCATGGAGCTGCTATGATTTATTTAGCAGAAACTTTCAACTGAGAGGGAAAGTAGCAGCCTCTGGTCACGTTTACTCCCTGTGGCCATCCAAAGAAATCAAACATTTGTTTGTATTTGGAACAATACTGCTGGGGTCTCTGATGAGGAACTAGATAACCTTTCTGCCATCTCTAATTGCTTGCAAATAGTGCAGCAGCTATTCTTATGATGCCTTCTGCATAAACTTTCTTTCAAGAGTGGTTCTGGAGGACCCAAAGGAAAAAGATAGAATTAGTGAAGCAGTAGCTGGCTGGCCAGACTTATTCAGATCCTACATGTACAACAGCATTTCTCTAAAGTCACTTAAAGAGGTCATTAGGATCCCCAAAAGAAAGAACAATAAAATAGTGGTCTTTCACCTGCCTGATATAGATCTTGACATTGCCCCACTATGATGACCCATTTAGATTCTTAGCAGATAAAAGTTTTCCCTGAATTAAGGATTTCTGTTACATCGAGGTATTAGTACCTTGTCTTAGGGGCTGCTTACCTGATTAATGAATACATTCACTCCTGATTGCCACTTGGCAGAAAGAGAGTGGAGGATTCTGATACAGAAATTTGAGGGAAGGGGTCTGAAGCAGGGATGGAGAGAAACTAAGGCATGCTAGAGGGCACTGATAACCATCCTTTACAGGTGGAACAAAGGATCCCACAATGTGTTGGGAAATAACATTACAATTCCCCTTTTACTTTAGGCTGGTTCAGTTGATTTGCTTATGAATATTACTACCATTCATTCTTTCACCCTTTATTCAACATTCTTTTCCAGACATAGTACAAGGCAAATGACCAAATGAAAACAAAGAGAAAGGAAACTTGGTCTCTCCTTTAAGTTCACAATCTAGCAACTGACACATGTGTACACAATTAACTACAGAGGGCCTGGTTTTAGAAGGGCAATGTCTATACAGTGGCATGAGCCATGGAACTTGTGTCCTTTTTATCTGGGTCCTAAGTGAGATGGAAGATGGCGGGGCAGAAATAGCTGGGACTCAGGGCGGAACTTCCCCAGTTCACCCCTTTGCTGCTAGAGTCACCTTCCATGTGGCTTACTTACCCAGAGACTGGGGAAACCTGCGAGTGATACACTGGCCTTGTGGGAATTGGTGTAACCTGTTTTGCTGAATAAGTCTGGCCAACACGGGTGTGCAGATAAATAGTGAGAATGCTAGCAATTAAAGCTAACTTATTTTTTGCCCTTTCTATGTGCCAGACACCATATGATCCCATTTAAAGATCATGGAAACTCTGTAGTAAGTACTTCTATTATTCTGGTTTCACAGATCAGAAAACTGATGCTGAGGGAAGTCAAGTAATATGTGGAAGGACACACCAATGGCAGAGTTGGGATTTCCTTCATAATGATTAAGGCTTAGGATGTTATACTAAGTAATCCAACTTAGCTTAGCATCCTAACCCTTAATCATTATGCTCCTGGGTACCAGTACTTCATAACACAAGCAGGTGGAGTTCCTTTTTGCAAGTAGCTCTGAGAGCACGCCATGCTAACCATACAGAAGGGTCTGCAGGAATGCTAACTGCAGAAAAGAAAGTGGAAGTGCGTATTATCTGGGGTTACATACGGTTCTCTGGTTTTGGGGGAGAGAAGAATTCAAGCAAAACAGACCGCAGTGACATTAAGTAGTGGTTGGGAGCAGGTGTGTGATTAGAAAGACTGGGGATGGTGTCCTTCTCAGTGATTCAAGAAACTGAGTTTCGTACCCTACTGATAATCTCATTTTGAAGAAGGGAAAGAGTGATATACTCTAAGATTCTTTTACTCTCTGTTCAGCTGCAAAGGCATCATTCTCATTATTTTCATGTTCAAATCCAATATTAGTATTACTTTAATAAGAAATGAATAGTCTTTTTTGTAATGGGTAAGTTAAAACAAATATTTTTGTTTTGTCTCTGAGAAACTATAATGAAATAATACTAGCCTTCCAAACGAAGATTGCACTGTATAAATAGGTAGATAAACGTGGCTATAGAAATTACAACTTCACAAACCTTTAACAAACAGTAGCGAAAAGGACATTCTAGTCATCTGTTGGGAAGAATATAATTTTGACCATGGTCCAAAGAGCAATGTTTCCTTGATGATAGCATTACCCTCACGTTTTAGTAAATAAATGACTTGATATACTACTCTGTAAGAGTGAGTTTTCGGTTGAAGATTGTATTCATTTTGTTTCTTAACGTCAATACTAAAAGACACTGATGTAAAACCTCTAATTATTTTAAGTTTTCTAAAGTTGCCTTGATTTTAGATTTTAAAAAAGGAGGACAAATTAGGGTACAAAACAGATGACTGACTCTGTTCTGTGCACAAGGTTTGGGTGTATCTTCAAAATGAGGGAGTGTCTTTGTAAAAACTATGGTCATTTTCCATGCTGTGTCTCCCCCAGCATGTTTAGTGAATTGAGTTGAAGAGAATCCACTCAAGCCAGGTTTCTCCAGGATATCTTTTTGCCCTCTTTTAAACCCTCTATTTATCCTGTCAATCATTTTGTATATTTTAGGTAGTTGGCATATGTTACACAGGTAACTACATTTTATAGGGAGAAAGAGTTATATGTATGCAGAAACCAGTCTGGGAAGTTATAAAGTTTAGCAATGCATTTCTTGGATACAAGGTTAATATAAAATATCAGATTATAAAAGATACACAGTCATAAATATTATGTTTAAGCACTTGGTAGATAGTATTCTACCAAGTAGAGGTCCGATGTACTTTACTTTTAAAAACATTTTATTGTAAAATTAATACAGGCTGGCTATGATAGCTTATGTCTGTAGTCTCAGCATTATGGGAGGCTGAGGCAGGTGGGTCACTTGAGGCCAGGAGTTTAAGACCAGCGTGGCCAACATGGCAAAACCCTGTCTCTAAAAATACAAAAATTAGTTGGGTGTGGTGGCACATGCCTGTAATTACAGCTACTCAGGAGGCTGAGGCACAAGAATTGGTCGCTTGAACAGTGAAGGTGGAGGTTGCAGTGAGCCAAATATCACGCCACTGCACTCCAACCTGGGTGACAGAGCAAGACTCTGTTTCAAAAATAACTAACTAGATAATAAAAACAAAATAAATTAATACCTGCTGATTACAATAAATGAACAGTGCAGAACTATGTTTACAAATTATGTAAAATTAAAAAATGAAGCTCTCCTTCTCATCCCTCAACCCCTGATCCCACTCCTTTTCCAAGAGTGTGATGTGTGCCATTTTATACTTTTTTTCTGTGCATTAACACATACCTAGATCATTTTTAAAGTAAAATGTAGTAATACTACATGTGCTGTTTTGTTATTTAGCTAATATTTTGAGACCCACCTTTTTTTTTTTTTTAGAAAAAGTTAACTGCGTGGTATTTATATTTGTTAATTATCACAGACTTAGCAGCTGAAGTCACCACACATCTATGATCTCACAGTTGTGGGTTAGGAGTCTGCGAGGCTTGGATTTGTTCTTTGCTTAGCATCTTTCAAGGCCAAAGTCAAGGTGTCTAGCACACTGGGCTCTTATCTAGAGGGCCTGGGGAAGAATCTGCTTCTCATTCAGGCTGTCCGTAGAGTCTAGTTCCTTTTGGTTGTAGGAATGAGGTCCTTATTTCTTAGCTAACTTTTTTTTTTTTTTTTTTTTTTTTTTTTTT
>NW_016803416.1:2500714-2530032 GCF_001698545.2 Rhinopithecus bieti
TTTTGAGACGGAGTCTCGCTCTGTCCCCTGGCTGGAGGGCAGTGGCGCGATCTCGGCTCACTGCAAGCTCCACCTCCCGGGTTCCCGCCATTCTCTTGCCTCAGCCTCCCGAGTAGCTGGGACTACAGGCGTCCGCAACCGCGCCCGGCGAATATTTTGTATTTTTAGTAGAGACGGGGTTTCACCGTGATCTCGATCTCCTGACCTTGTGATCCGCCCGCCTCGGCCTCCCAAAGTGCTGGGATTACAGGTGTGAGCCACCGTCTTAGCTAACTTTCAGCCAGGAGCTGTTGTCAGCTTCAGGAAGCCACTTGCACTTCTGTCATGTGTGTGGCCTTCTTCATACCATGTCTGTTATATATGTATCCTATGGTTTCTACTAGTGCATTATGTTCACATTTCAACTCATAATTTATTAATCTTATTAGCCTTTTGTTTCTTCTGATACTTTTTAAATCTTTTTAATATATTCAGTCCTTTCATTTGTGTTTAGAATGAAATACATAGCTTATTTTTTCCAAATAGATGTCTACTTTTTCTAATTACATTTTGAATAGTCCTTTATTTTCCCTCCAGATTACAGCGTCATTTTTGTAACTGTAACTTTATATTTTGATTTGCTACATTATTCTTTTGATGCAATATTTCTTGGCTATTTGGGGGCAGGTACTGTTTTGGTTAACTTTATTTATTTATTTTGAGACGGAGTCTCTCTCTGTTCCCAGGCCGGAGTGCAGTGGCGCAATCTCGGCTCACTGCAAACTCCACCTCAGGGGTTCAAGCAATTCCCCTGTCTCAGCCTCCTGAGTAGCTGGGATTACATGCACCCGCTGGTCTCAAGCCCCTGACCTTGTTATTCTCCCACCTCGGCCTCCCAAAGTGCTGGGATTACAGGTGTGAGCCACCACACCTGGCCAGCAATTTATATTTCAAAACAACTTTAGGTAAATACATTTTTGTATATCTATGTAGTGTATTACATAGCATTTTAAATCAAGGAGAAATTTTAGCTGTAATGACATGAAAGTTTCAAAATATATTATTGAACAGAACTGAATCAATCTGTAGGATAGCATATATAATATGATTCACTTTTGTTTAAATAATTTGTTTATTATATATACACATACATATAGACATACCTAAAGAAATATGAAAAAAAAAATCACTGAATCTTAGAGTTGGGAAGTGTAAAATTTGACTTCTACCTTACACATATTTATATCATTTAAAAATTTTACAATAAACATATGTAAGTTTCATAATGAAAACAAAGATTTAATTTGGGAAATACATTTTTAGATTATTAATCTTACTTTCTATGATAAGTAGTCTTTTCTCGTTATCATAGATAATTGAGAGTTGACTACCTCAAAATGCTTAAGTTTTCTTCCTTTAGAACACTATCTATAGATACAACTCAGAAGAATCGTCATCATCATCACCAAAATTTCCTGAACTACTACTAAGCGCCAGCAACAGAACTATTATATATTAATTGCCTCATTTAATCTTCTGAATATTCCCTTGGGCTACATATTATTCCCATTTTACATATAAGAAAAAATGAATTTTAGGGAGATTAAGTGACTTGCTAAAGTCCCTCAGCCAATTAGCATACTAGGAAATCAAACTTTAGTTTCTGACTCCAACCCTGGCCTCCCTCAATACCATACAGAACAATATCTATGTTTAAATTAATAAACACAACCCAGAGTGACTTCAGAATTCAAGGCCATAACTTTCCCATTTTTTTTTTGGAAGATTAATTTAGTAGGCATGAAAGGACATTAACTCTTGGAACCCCAAACTCATTAAGCCCAAGGGAACAGTCAAGCTAGGAACTGTGTCATGCAAACCTGGCACCGCCTTTTGGTTCCTAAATGAGATGGTTACAGGATGAAAAGCTGAACGGTTCCCCCATATTTTGCCCAGGAGGAAATCCCTAGTGAGCTGCAAGATCTTTAAGGTGTTTCTGTTAAAATTTCACCATGGCAATGTAAATTGATAGCTTATCTTTATAGGTGCAGTCACCCCCCTGCCCACCAGACACAAATGCATATCTGATCGTCACCCTGCCCCATTTTGTCTATGTTGTCTTATGTAAAATGCAGATTCCTTGCATTCTTCCTCTACCCCATTTGTCTATGTCATCTTCTGTAAAAAATGAAGATTCAGTGAGCCAGACAAAGGCATGAGTGGCTATTTTTCCCTACCCACCTCTTACATGAAAATTGTGTATTTCTCAATATCCTGCTCTTTCCCCTTTAAATTTGGAGCCCTCAAAATCATCTTTTGATAAAGGCATAGACTTGTCTCCCTGTTGCATGTCCTTAACTTTGGCAAACAAACCCTATAAAATGATTGAGACCTGTCTCCTGGTTTTTCTCGATTGACATCAGACCGCCAAACCAAATTATGGGGACTCAGGGAGAGAACCATTCACTTCATCCAGGAAAAAGAGTATCCCATAAAATGTGGTCTCAATCTAATGCACAATATCTACTTACAAAATGAATAAGTAATCGTAAGAAGTATTAGATTTTTTACATGCTGAAAGAACTAGCTTTACAATTCATTTCTTAAGATATGCCAAATAACAAAAACCAACTATTATGCAAAGTAAGTATTTTGGCAGAAGGACATTGTGTTTCCTGTTTCAGAACTGAGTTGATTGAATACCTCAAAAGCTCTAGAATATGGACTGAAGCTGGACTGAAGCTGGCATGCATCGATTGTTACCCTTCCTCTGAAATGCAAATGCAGAGGGAAACAAACATGAGTGGTCTCAAAGCATAAAGAGATTCTCCGCTTTGTTTTCTTCAGCTGGACTCTGTGTCCTTCTCAATTGACTGACAGTGTGTGTGTGTGTGTAATTCTGTGCCATTCATTACTGATGTTCTTCTCAGGGAATTTCCTTGTTTTCAAAGGGCCTTGGAGATACTCTCTAATTTAGTTTGAAAAATAAGACAAAACTGGCCGGGCGCGGTGGCTCATGTCTGTAATCCCAGCACTTTGGGAGGCCAAGACGGGTGGATCACGAGGTCAGGAGATCGAGACCACCCTGGCTAACACGATGAAACCCTGTCTCTGCTAAAATACAAAACATTAGCCGGGCGTGGTGTCGGGCGCCTGTAGTCCCAGCTACTCGGGAGGCTGAGGCAGGAGAATGGCGTGAACCCGGGAGGCGGAGCTTGCAGTGAGATCACACCACTGCACTCCAGCCTGGGTGACACAGTGAGACTCCATCTTAAATAAATAAATAAATAAATAAACAAACAAAACCAATTAATACTGAAAAAAATTTCAAGTGTGACCCAAGGAAGAGAGAAGTAGGAGGAAGGTGACTTTGAGCTCTTATTTTCTCCTTTCTTCCTCCCTTTGAGCTTTACTTTCTCTATCCACAGTGCTTTTTCAGGTACCAGCTGGAGCGAGAAAGCTAAGATAAAGTCTCTGGACAATAAAGAGAAGGTTTGCCAGAATTCACTTCGTCACTTTTTTTTTTTTTTTTTTTAACGTTTGCCGCTTATTTACATTTAATTGGAAATCAACTGCCCTAGAGGACACATGGCCAACGTGTATGAATCTCCTTCAGAAAAAAGAGTTTTGAAATCTAAAGAAAACTAGACAATGGTCCTCAATTAGTTACCAAGAAATTCAGCAGGCTAACCTCCTAGTTCCTGTCCTTTGGAAAAGTGGCTTATAGTTTTAAATATTTGCATAGCATAGGCCTGATTTGGCGCATTAATATCTTTGTAAAACTTCAAGAAATTTCGTCTATTTTCACAGAAACTGCAAATTTAAATCAACTTCCAGTGGGATTTGATAACTGAAAGACTGAGAATGTCTTCTGGGTTTTGATGTGGATGTGTGGCTCTCTAAGGCCCACTTCCCAGAATGCTGCTTGAAGGCTCTCTATTCAGGTTGAAGCTGTTTATCACATGACCAAAGTGGAATTCTTTCCCAGAGACACTCATGATTGTAGGAAGAACCCAGGCCGGCTGCAGCAAGCAGGTTAAGCAAAACTAAAGCTTGGCTAACTTCAGAAACATTTTAAATGATTAAAAAAAGGAGTTAGATGTCCAGCTCTTGCTTCTTGAATTCAGAGATGGAGACTCTCTTCACCTTACCCAGATACTGACATATCAAAGAACTGGATGGATTAATTTCAAAATGCAAAGGGCCGTTACAAAAGGATGTGAGGATGGACTGAGGGATCTGAAGGACACTGTCTCTTCTGTTCTTTTTGTGTGCACACTGAGGCTCTTGAGCCCCATGAAGTCTCCCCCAGAATAGGAGAAATCATTAATTAAAATGTTTAATAAAGAGAAAAAGAACGTAGAGAGAGAAAGGAATAAGCTCTCTGATTGAGGGTGTATTTGAGGTTGCCTATTAACTCTAAGATAGTTTGGGTTCATGAAAGCTAGAGATGTGTATGGGATATTTAATTAGCAATGCCATTGGCATTTAACTTGAGTATTTAGAAAATAATACTTATTGATTGAAAGAAGCTGGCTCTGTGAATTTATATTATTTGTTCATTGAAAGAACACTCAGGAATTCCCTGCATCCAACTATGTGAACAAGTTTGGTTTTGATATCATAAATTAAAAGTATAAATACATGTCCAGGTAGCTTTGTAACAAGATAATTGACAAAATTATATTGGCTTTATTATTATGCCAGGGTAGTCTTTGTCTCTAATCCACCTGTTACCTGCAGAATTGTATCCATTAGAAAGATAGGTTTGATCAAGAAGAGCTAGTTTAGAAAGTGTAAATTCTAATCTTGACTCTGTTATTAACTTGTTAAGTAATCTTAGGAAAATCATTTAAATTTGAGGTTCTTTAATTCTTCATTGGTAAAATGGAGTAATACTAGTCAACCTACCAATCTCATAGAATTCCCTTCTAAATAAAATGTGAAAATAGTATTTTTAAAATCCTTCCAAATATTTTTTAAAACCTACTTATAGATTCAAGGTAGTATTACCTTAGTGGGGTTTTCTGGATTTGCCTTTCAGTATGCCAAAATGTCAGTAGGGTTGCTCAGTTCAACCAATATTAATCCATCATTTATGATGTCTAGGTCACTGGGTCAGATTCTAGGCTAGTATAAAGGCTTAAAAAGAAGATTATTCTGTCTTTTACAGAGTCAGTTGGCTTGTTGTCATTGAAATGCCTTACATTGAAATGCAGAAGAGGTATCTCCATTTGCTAATAAGTCTCAGGTTTCAATGTATTCCAACCCCACCGCTGAAGACACCCCATGACATTCATTGCTTCGCTTATTTTGCAAAATATTTATCATCAGTTATGTGCCAGTTATCATGCTAGGCACTGGAGACATGAATATAGATTTATCCAACAATAGATCAGAAGAGGACTTAATAAAATAATTCAATCCAATACAAACAGGTGTTTTTAAAAACATCTTATTTTCCAATTCTGTCTTTGGCCCATGTACCAAAAATGTCTTGGCCTTTCCAAAGTCACCAAAGCCTTTTGCTATTCCTTCCATTCTACTTAATGATTTCTACATATCTAGGCAGGGCAGTGTCCATCCAAAAAAAATAAATAGGAAAAGTCATTCCATTTAGATATTTGATTTACACACACCCAGCATCACTTTGAATAACTAAAGTAGGTTTGGACTGTGTATAGATAGAATCGTATGTGACTTTTAATTCTTCCACTTATTCAGGTTCAAAGAAAATCAGGTGTAATAGTAAGAGTGGGGGAAGGAGATTATTTTCATTCCCTATAAGTCAAAACATGTATCCATTTTAGATTTGCTGCCTCATTTCCTTTTGAAAAAACAAAGTAATATTAGTATTTATTTCTTGAAGACCCTAAACTCATTGACCATAATTTGCCGTAGTTATTGATTTAGACATCTGCATTTCCAAGAAAAAGAAATTGTCTCAATGGGGACAAACTCTATTAAATAGTGCCTTAAAGTCTATTCTCCCCTTCATAGTTTGATGAAGCACCCTGTGTTAGACACATTTCTTCTGTTGCAATTTCAGTCCCTCTGCATACCATTAATATGCTAAAAGCTTAGTTTTTGAAATTTGGTAAGTGTCCTAATCCTAGCATTTGTCAGTGCTAGCTGATAACTCTGACTTTTGACTGGTACCTCTTTTAGCCTTGTCATCATTTCCAGTTTACAAAGCAATAACCTATCAACCTTGAAGAGTTGGTGTAGCATTATGTGTTACTATACCTAAAATACCTGCTCCTAATTTATTGTAGATGGCTACTCAGTATAATTTTTAAAATATTTTAAATACTATTGAATATTTGTTCTGAATTCCTCTATTATAACTACTACCTTCTTAGTCCACTCATCATGAGTAGTTACTTACCTTGATCAGAGTTTGAGCTGAAATTAAAAAAAAATAATATATCAAAAGAGTAAAGTTTCTATTATCATCATGATCTTTCTAAATTAGGGAACATTTAGAGAAAGTGTAATAACCTTGTGAAATTGCCTATTATACTATGTTTTATTCATTTTTGAATTCCAAATACTTGCCTGCCATAAACTTGAGAATCAATAATTTTTTTGAAAGGGACTATTTCTATTTGCCCTGGGAAGAAATTCAGATATTCTCTCAACTCACTTCCTCCTAAACTCCCCCACTTATATTCAGTGACATACACAAGGTCTATTGTGTTTCGCTGTAGAGCTGAAGCTAGAACAAGGTCCTGCATCTTCTGGACTAGTACCATTCTTTCAGCATCATTCAAACAATCATAACATAGCATCGTTGAAACAAAATTTTACTTCATGCCAAAAAGTGCTTCGGGATCATGAATATCCCTGATGACAACCCAGATTTTCGGTTTGGAAGTTCATGAGAATAAAAGTTCAAGAATGAAACTATATTTTAGTAGCTTGGGGCTTAGAACTTAGTATTTTTATGTTGATGTCCTTATATTAACTGGATTTCCATGACTCTGTTCCCTTGAATTGCAGTTGTAATTATGGAGCAGTTAACATCTTCTCTGGGCCCAGCACATCCCATAATTAGCTGTGTTCTCTCCACAGCATATGACTCAACCCATGTGGTTCTTTTATATCAAAGGCAGGGTGGCCAGATTTTTTTAACCACAATACTTGAGCATGTAGTGGCAGATGGCTCTGCAACCCAACTGCAGTGGATTCTTTTGAAGAGCAACCTCACCAAAAACAAGCAAACAAACAAATAAAACCAGGCCCTGAGGTTTATTTTTGAAAAAAAGGAAAGAATCTTCTTGGGGATGTTTCCAAACACTGCATCACTTAAAAGAAAAGCATGTCCTTTTGTTTTGAGGAACTAAAATAGAATTAAATGAGTTAGAACTTTGAGGTCAGCCTTGATCAGGAAGGGGGATGCTTCTTGGTCTCTAATCAGAGGTCTTCAGAGGACATTGGGTATAACGTAATGTGTAGTGGAAAGAACATATAGAACTAAGGCTCAGGAGACCAAATTTCTTATATTTTCTCTGCTGCTACTCAGGTATCCGTAGTTTTCTGAGATTTGCTGAATCCAACTCCATCTGTCTGAGGTCATTTAGGCAAAATCTCTTTTATAAATATAAAACTTATTAGATCAGCTGAAAAGTACAGGATCTCAAGCTCCCTTTCGCACGTACACATTAATCAACATCTACTTTTGAAGAACCCTAGAGAAGGAAAAGACTCAGTAGTTGCCCTGGTTAACTTATTACAGGCTTAGTGAAACTCACCATTAGGGAGTTCCTCATTATATAAGTAATAACATATCAGACTGGAGAACATTTTATTCACCAGAATTCCGTAGAGGAAAACAAGTATATTTGCTGGGGAAACCACTTAATGGAAGGCTGGACCCAATGGGTATAAATATGAGCTTTACTGCTCTGTGCTTAGTAAAGGAAGAGCTTTTCTCAGTACTCATCAGAGGAGGGTAAAGGAAAAAGCAATGTAGCCAATGTGATGGTGAGTTGCTATAGGATATTCGAGATGACCCTGCCCCATAAACTTCAAAACTGAATTGTCCCTAAAATGCATGAATGTGGTATGCATACATGAGAAGGAAGCTGTAGTTAGAGAGGGAAGTGGTGAAGGAACTCTGCTTCACACTCGCATTAATCCCCAATGGTAGCAAGCTTGATACAGAAATGAGGAGTTAGAAAGAGACGAGGGAAAACCAGTCTTGGAAACTAGAAGGAATATTAGGAGAGCTCTGGATTCTCAGTCTATGGAATTGGATTTCAGATCAAAGTCAACAGATCTGAAAAATATGTTTGTAACTTAAATATACTGCTTACACTTATTATTTGTGTACATTCCATATTCCAGGTACTGCGACACATGCCTGACATGTATTTCACATGTATACACACATATATGCAGCAAAGATTATTCCTTTTCTTCTTTACACTCGTCCTGTAAAGTGGTTATTATTATTTTAACTTTGCCATGGATAAAATAAGACTCAGAGAGGTTACATAAACTGTCCAAGGACACACAACTATAAAGTTCAATTTACATTCTAAATATTCTCTAACATTATATTATTATTCTTTAATATACAAATGTATTCAGCACTTTATCTACTAGATATCACAGAGTGTACAAAGATGATTCTCAAGAAAATGTTGCCACAGGGCACTTATTCTCTCATCCCTCAGGAGCCATAGGATGAGGATAGAGCCATGTTATCAAGACAGGAGAAGGCATGAGCCATGCAATAGGTTTAAATGTTGGTAGTTTCAAAGATCTAACGTAACTCCCTCAACCTCAAGTGTAGTCTGAGTCCTTTTCTCTTGTGGTATTGGGAAATAGCTAATTTATATTCTGAATATGACCCAAAGTCAGATGTACTCTTGCCCAGTGGTGTCAACCATGACAAGGATTCCAGACTTCTTTGTGATCTCTGCTTATATGGTTTGGCTGTGTCTCTAACCAAATCTCATCTTGAGCTGTAGTTCCCATAGTCCCCACATGTCCTGGGAGGGACCTGGTGGGAGGTAATTTAATCATGAGGGCAGTTACCCTCATGATGTTCTCATAATAGTTAATGAGTTCTCATAAGATCTGATGGTTTTAGAAGGGACTTTTCCTCCTTTTCTTTGGCACTTCTGTCTCCTGCTGCCTTGTGAAGAAGGACATGTTTGCTTCCTCTTCTGCCATGATTGTAAATTTCCTGAGGTCTCCCTAGCCATGCTGAACTGTGAGTCAACTAAACTTCTTTCTTTATAAATTACCCAGTCTTGGGTATATCTTTATTAGCATCATGAGAACAGACTAATACATCTGCTATCCAATGCTCATTTTTTAAATCTCAACTTTCATTTGTGTCAATACTTTTGACAGTCTCTATTGAAACTCTTTGAGATCATGAGCAGTGGTTATCTTAGAAAGCCCACTGCATTTCACCTTGTCCATTCTCCATTTTTCTTCTTCTAGATCTCCTTCTCTAGTTTTTTTTTTTTTTTTTTTTTTTTTTTTTTTTTTTTTTTTTTTTTTTTTTTTTCACTCTCTATCTACTACATTTTCCCTCCTTATTGGCTACCACCTCTACACTTTCCTTTCCCAGTCCTACCCTGGAGAGATCTTAAGGAAATATTCTCCCACAAGTCCATCTCTTTTACGGGGGTATTTCTTGTTTTGTTGGTAAGAAATAAATTTGTCTTCATGAGGAAATCTCTTTCATGAATTTGTAGACCTTACTGAGTCTTCCATTCCTCAATAATCCCCTATTTTCTGAGATATCTTCAAGATTTCAACTATCCAAACCCTCTTTTAAAAATCTCTACCATCTTGATATTCCACTGTTGAGCAGCTCAGCATTTCTGCTAGAGATTATATAGGAGTATGTAAATAGTATAGGAAATTCAAATCAGTTAAATTTTTCATGTGCAACTTTCTTAAAAAATTTGGAGGAAGCTCCAATGGCAATTTTTAGAGGCACCATGAAATTGGTCATTTATTTAATTTTCCCTATTTTTTAAATTCTAAAGTGAAGTTCCCTTTCCAAAGAGAAAGAGAGCCCTTTCTTAATACATTGGCATGATATTACAGAAACAATTTTGTATTTTGGAGCTAATACTGGACCTGAAGTTAGTTCTGTCATTTCACAGTTCTCTGACTTGAGCAAGATTTTATTTAGCCAGGCTAGGTCTCTGTTTCCTCATCTGTTAATTAAGAGGATAACACTGTATCTACTTGATAAAGTTGTTGTAAGGGTCAAGTAAGACAAATATGTATCTAGAATACAATAGGTGCTCAATAAGCAGAGGCAAGTGATTGCACTGGGAATGTAAATCATGTCCATCAAGGAAAGTAACTCTTGCAATAACTAAAACATTTGCAAATATCCACATTCTCTTTGACATCTTCACACAAATATAGAAGTTATGCATGGGTTTGCTAACTTTTGTGTATTCTGGTTGCAATTCTGTGGTTATATGATAAGAATATTTATAATTGAATCACAAACTCTGCCAACTTAGAGAAGCCTAGGGTTGGCATTCATTGATGGAAAAGAAGAATCCCACCCCAGAGTCCGAATTGAATGTCTGGAATTCATTTCCTGAGAAGCCTTCCAACTCTGTGATTTTCTGTAGCTTCAGCCTTTGTTAGCAGTTAAAGACTCCACTGGACTTATCAGTTCCGGCTGCTGCTGGCACAGGTGACTGTACATAGTTGGGAGTGAGGACAGAATATTGGTGGAAGCTTTCCAATACCATGAGAGAAGATTCTTTTTTTTTTTTTTTATATGGTGGTTACCCTGATTTAATCATTACACTGTACATACATTGAGACATTACATTGCATATCAGAAATACGTACAATTATTATGTGTCAATTATAAGTAAAAAATAAATTTAGTAATGAAATATCAGCAGACATCTAGGATTTGCTATTTTTTTCTCGATGACAAAATATTTATCTTTGAATTTTCAATCAGCATAAAGGTATTGTCTCTATAATGTCTTCTATTATATTTCTGTGTTGCTTCAGTCTGTATAGTTTGTTCAAAATTCAGGAGTCTTTGAACCCAATATTAATAATCTACAGGGACAAAATAAATTTATTATTCTGAAGGGCATGAATCTAGTTTCTCTATATTACACAGAGATATTTTGCAACAACCTTTTACTGGAGTTTTTTTTTTTTTTTATTATACTTTAAGTTCAAGGGTACATGTGCATAACGTGCAGGTTTGTTACATATGTATATTTGTGCCATGTTGGTGTGCTGCACCCATCAACTCGTCAGCACCCATCAATTCATCATTTATATCATGTATAACTCCCCAATGCAATCCCTCCCCCCTCCCCCCTCCCCATGATAGGCCCCAGTGTGTGATGTTCCCCTTCCCGAGTCCAAGTGATCTCATTGTTCAGTTCCCACCTATGAGTGGAACATGTGGTGTTTGGTTTTCTCTTCTTGTGACAGTTTGCTAAGGATGATGGTTTCCAGCTGCATCCATGTCCCTACAAAGAACGCAAACTCATCCTTTTTTATGGCTGCATAGTATTGCAGCACTATTCACAATAGCAAAGACTTGGAATCAACCCAAATGTCCATCTGTGACACACTGGATTAAGAAAATGTGGCACATATACACCATGGAGAGAAGATTCTTTATAGCACTAAGGTGGCTATGTAGCTTATCCGAGATATAAGATCTCGGTGAGGAAGTGAGTAGGGGCCCACAAATGGATGATGCTGAAAAACTGAAGAACAATAATTGAATGTAACAAGACTTCAATGCACAGTAAATATGCACATTCATCCTTGTGTATTATATGGGAAATTGCAAGGTAAAACCCTCTAAACCATTTTTTTCTAACTTTTCTTGGCTTTACATACTTGATGTCTTACCTGAGAAGGGGAAGGAAAAAAGATCAATGAATAACAAGTAACTGAAATTATGTATTAATAAATTATTATGTTTTTTAAAATTATATAAATTATATATTTTTATTTTACAAAGGAGGAGTTTGAGATTCAAGAATTAAGAAGTTAATTCCAAGAATCCATTAATTCAATAATTTCCTTCCATCCAAACAATATACACTACAAATTGCTTAGTAATATCGTTTGCCTTTATTTTTTCTTATTAGTTTCAAAAGCCATTTACCAGTGACTTACATTTAAGACTGCTTAAATATGGAAGAATCCGGTTTGGAAGGCATGAAGATTAGTTAACCTTTTGCAAATGATTAGCTGCTCAGAATAGCTTCTAAAATTCTTATCTATGGGAAAAAAAAATCTTTGATTCTACAAAACCCAATGTCTCTTAAAAGCACAAGGGCAATACTAATGAAATAAATTCAGTTCCAAAATTCTAGGAAGTCTAATTAAACAGGTTCAAGAAGAAGATAGTGACATCCAAATGGACTGAGATCTGATCCTTTCTAGAATTTAGCTTCCTTTAGGCTGTGAAAATTTGTCTTTGAATACTTCAAAGCACCCATCACAGTTTTAGCAAAGAATGTGCCTTAAATCAAATTTTATTGAACGAATATCATATATACACCTCAGACATCTCAGAAAATCTTGTCTGCATGTCTCTTTATGATCATGTCACAAAACAAACAAACAGACAAAAAAACAGAACCAGGATAAATTCCCCTCTAAAAGCATGAATGAGTCCAGTAAATTAGAGAAAGTAAGATTATGGTTAACTGAAATTGTAGTGTATTAAAAGAAGAGAACTCACTTTATTGTCTGGTTACCATGTAGCAAGATTTTCTATAGATTAATTGCTTTTTCATGATCATTATTTCCATGCTATTGCCAAAGGCATAGAGGCTGAGCAATATGTAACAGATCAGCCCAGAATATATATCAAGTTGAATGAATGGGTAATCTACTTGCCCAGCTAGATTGAAATGCTATTCCCTTCCCTACATTTTACTCTTTATTAATACTAAAAATCAGTCCTGAAGTTCAGGATAACTTCATCCTAACAGAGATTGTTTATAGATAAAATTTTTCCCCATAGAGGTCTCTGGACTAGCAGCATCTGCTACAAACAGAAGATAATTAAATATTCAAACCTTCAGACCTCACCCCTTCCTGACTGCACAGAACATACTTTTTACCTTATCTGCTGATTTTTACATATTTCAGTGTTTTAGAAGCACTACCCTAGGTGTTGTGCCTCCATAACACCATACAAGGTTTGCTTCAGTGGATAAAATAGGATTGTGCTGTGCCATTTCAAATAGGCCTCTTTACATTCTTGTTAGTGAAAAATATTTGACTGTTATGATTTATGTCAGAAGTATGGCAGATGATCAAAAATTTGTGCTTTGGAATCATACACTAATTTACTCTGCCAGATCGCTTTTACATTATCAGTACTGAGGAAATTAAGTCTCGATAGGACAGTTTCTCACTGGAGGCACTGACATTCACAATCTTTCCTGTAGGAGGGGAAGCAGATGGGCCCGGACATAGATATTATGCATTCAGATAGCAAAGCAGCAATCTTTCATGAGCTGCCCTGGAGCAAAGTGGGAAGAGTTCTGTGTTAATTTTTTAATGTCTTTTTTAATTAAAAGTGTCAAGTCATAGTCCGTGAGTTTCACTGAGAGGACTGAATTCTGTGTTATCATATTTGAAATGAAAGCCAATTCAAGGAACCATTTATTTTTCTTAGTCTTTGTTTCTGGTTTCATTGTTTCTAGTTTTCCTATTTTGGGTACATTTCAAGGTGAAACTCAGTTATTGTTATTGGTTAACTGTCAAGTTTGCATTTAAAGACATCTCGGAACAAAGAATGGATCCCCATCTGTATTAGTCAACCATGGCCACAGTAATGCTATATAATAGCATAAAACGTTCATGGCATTCAACAATAAGCATTATTTTTCACACCACATCTGTAAATTGGTGGAGGCTTGGCTCACCTAGAAGGAGGGAAGTAGATATCTCCCTGCTATGACTCTGATCCATGGGGCTCTCATCCTTGTCCTGGTACCTGCAAGCTGGGCATACTCTTCTCATTGAGATGATGTAGGTAAAGAAAACAAGTAGCACCATGCAAAGCCTCTTATTGGCTAGACTCAGAGATGACACACTGTCACTACTGCTTCATTCAGTTGACTAAAGCAAGCCACATGGCCAAACGCAAAGTCAGAGGGCAAGAAAATTGAGCCTACCTTTTTTTTTTTTTTTTTTTTTTTTTTTTTTTTTTTAATGGGAGGAACTAGAAAGCCACATAGAAAAGGTGGATGGAGGGAGAGATGAAAACTGGGTCCATTAACATAATCTATACAATCTACCTCAGTACCTGTCTATTTTCTTGGAGATTCTGTGACTCAAAGACCTCTAGCCTCCTATTTCCTGATAACAACAGACATTCTGATGTAAGTAGCATGAAGCATATTGCATGGTTTGTTTCTACTTAATACTCTGAGCTCAGATTTATGCCCAATCTTTCTTCATGCTCATAGTTAATGTCACACTATAGAAAAGCATGTCATGCTAATTACAAAATCATTTAGGTTGCCCAATATTATGGATTTTTCCCTTTCCTGATAATAGAAGCTTTTAGAGGAGGTCAGGTCATGTTGGGGAAAATTGCTGAATACAAATAGTGGCGAATAATTCAAACAGCAGTCATGAATCCATTGAGAGGAAAGTTTGGAGTAGGGAATCCAAGAAATACTTCTTTGGATTAATAGTATTAAAATCCTGCTTTTCCACACCTCGTTCAGGTTAGAAAACAACCTTCTTTAATTTTCTGCTTGAAGTAACATTGAAGAAAATATTTCCTAGAGTTTTCGGAAATGGCAGAAAGGTTTTATTGTAAAGATAAAGTAGGATGGTTTTCTTAGGCACTGTACTTTGAAGGTCCTTTACTCTAGTATCTCCCTCCCAGCTCCTACTGACTAAATTTTTACTTTAGAGAGTCATTCTTGGAGCTAAAGTTTTATGGATTTATTTTTCAAGACAGGGTCTCACTGTGGAATGCAGTGGCTCTATCTAGCTACAGGGCACAAGAAATCCCGCTGCTTCAGCCTCCCAAGTAGCTAGCATTACAAGTGTGTGCCACCTTACCTAGCTAATTAAAACAAATTCTTTTTTGTAGAGACAGGATCTCACTATGTTGCCCAGGCTGGTCTTGAGCTCTTGGCCTCAAGCAATCTTTCCCCTGTGGCCTCTACAGCCATGAGCCACCATACCTGGTCTAAAGTTTTATTGATTTTTTAAAGACATTTTCCATTTATCAGTTTATTCTTCCCCAAACCCCCACCCAGTTCTCTTAGGGGAGTTGAAAAATCAATTATCAAAACATAAATGCTAATCTCTAAAGAGGCCGAATGTTTACATCATCCTTCACTTTAACCACCTTTGTTTTATTTCCCTCCTCCCAGATTGAGCTATTGTTTTGCCCTTTATAAGCAAAAGTCTTATTAATAATTATGTCCAAACGAAAGAGCATTTTTTTCTCAGAACGAATTGTGTTCCTTACTATAATAGTGCCTCATGGGATGACCATGAAAGTTAAATGAATTAACACATGCAAACCACTCAGAAGAGTACCAGACACACAGTATATCCTTTACACATATTATTTTGCCATAGCTTCTGGATCACTTCATAACATTGATTTTTGAGGTTGTCTGTCTGTTCTTGTTACATGGAAGCTTTCTGAGATACCTAGAAAATGCCATGACAGATTATGTTTTAAATAAATATTTATCAATGGAATGAATTTGTTAAGTACTCCTGATGTGCTCAAACCAATGCAACGCATGAGGTATGCAAAAATAATGATTATCTAATATCTGCCCTGGGGGAAGGCATCGTCTATGAGAAAAGACATACTTCTACACAAATAATATAATGTGCAATGGAGAAAACAGAGGAATATAAAGAGTAGTATAGGGACCTAGGCTCAAAAAAGGCACTCTGATCCCATAGCTTGGGCTGGATGTCAGGAGTGTTGTCTGGGGAAAATAAGAAAATGACTTAGAGCAGTAGTTCCCCGAATTAGCGTGAATCGGAATTACTTGGAAGGACTGATAAAACAGATTGGTGAGCCCATGCCCACAGTTTCTAATTCAGTTGATCTGAGATGGACCTGAGAATTTACATTCTGACAAATGTCCAGATGCTGCTGCTGGTGGTGGTCTAGGAACACACTTTGAAAAACACAAAGGAATTGGGTCGGGGGAGTAACACTATGAACAAAGACAGTTCTCTAAAGTCCGTCACCCTGCAGGGAATAGAGAAGTGCAAACACTGAAAAAGGTGAAAAAGGCCTGATTATGTAAGGTAATTCCCATTTATTCTCGTGCATTTCTCCAACAATGTTATGAAGTAGGTTTATTAGGCAGGGTAGTCTAGGATACAGATTAACCGTGCTATCTCAGGGCTTAGTGCACACAGTTTATTTTCACTTATGCACATTCCGATGCAGGGAGGTAGAGGCTCTGTTCCACATGGTCACTTGGGAACTGCAGTGGATGCTGTAGTACATTACCCACAAGGCTGAGGCACTCAATTCCCCTAGCTGCTGAAGTCTGTTCCCAGCTACAGACAGCAACCATGCCCAAAGATACATTCACTTCTTAGGGCCAGCCCACATCCAATGACTGGACAATGTGGAGGATAAATGACTAGCCCATTTACTGGAAGATGGGAAAATCTTGAAAAGCAATTTCAGCTGTAGAAGTTGATTGGCTTGAGCTTATTTCTACCTGGATCCCTGTGGGTCCCTGTCTTAGGCCAGGTTCTCTCAGGAAACAGACTTTGATATTTTTTGTTCAGGAAGTTTATTGGAAAATGCTCTCAGTATCGATATCTGGAGAGAGCGAGGAAAATAGGACTAAGGAGAGGGTGTGATTGGGTTTAGAGTCTGGAGCTGAGATGAGACCTCGCAGAGCTGCTTAGCTCAGAAGCACGGCATGGTCCCAGCAGTGTGGGTTCATCACCATCATTCAAGGATTGCAGCCCTGTGGATGAGAATGACGGGCTCTGCTTTCGTTGGCTGAATTTTTGGAGAGCAACATTAGCATTCTCAATGGATTCTCACTGTCCTCTTCACTGCCCAGACACTTTGTAGGGATTTTCACATTAATCAGAACATCAGTACCATCTGGAAGGTTTATAAAGTGCATAATCCTGTCTCTGCTCAAGGAATTAATCTCTCTGCCTCAGCATCAGTAGACTTCAAATATTGTGTTTCATTCTAGGCAATACCCTACTCAGATGACCACTGAGAAACAGAACCCCACATAGAAGAGGCTGATTGGTATGTTGAAGGGGTCTATAAAACACTTCAGATAGAGGCATCCAAGATAGAGCCAAGAAAGGAAACAGAACTTTAGGGAACCTGGTCATCACTTCAAATGTTGAGTCTGTCCTGTGAAAGAGTATCAGCTCACTCTGTCTCACTTGAAGAATAATCCTAAACTAGACGTATAGTCCAGTCCCTAAGAGGTTAGGAATACTGTCTATTAACAATTGTCTCTGTACCCCAGGACTGAGCATAATACCTGCCACAAAATAGTTGCTCGAGAAATAGGCTTCATCTGGTGATTACAGTACTTCACCATAAATGGTATTGATTGGCACTTGGTTTAAAAAATATTTTAAAATATTAAAAAATAGTTTTCAAGCAGAGAATTATATTTCAAAGTCCTCCCAGGTGTGACACTCCATGTAGGTGGACTAAACGTTACGCCTACTTGCTATGATTAATGAGCAATGATGAACCTGTCCATTGGAAGATGTGTCAAACCAAAATGGATTTATGTCTGAAATTACTACTGATATTGTGAACCCTGAAAGAATTTTTGGATGCATGCACCATTTCATAGGAAGAAGGCAAAATGAGACCTGGGAAGCTATGTGGTAAAATGGAAAGGACATGGCTTTGGGGACAGAAAGATTTGGTTTGAATTCAGCTTCACTACTTGTTAACTATATGATAGTTGGCCAGTTACTTAGTCATACTGAGCCTCAGATATATCATCTTTAGAATGGTGCTGAAGAGTACCTGTCTTATAGATTTGTTGTGGTAGTACTTATGAAACACTTAGCTTAAGGTTTGCTATGAAAAATATGCTTCTTCTTAGTTTACTCTCTCTTTTCACATAGGACACATTCTAGTTAACTATTATCCAGTAATAGACTCATTTCTTTGATTGCAAGAGTATCACAGAGATATATGTTAGCCAGGTTCTCTAAAAGGAGCAGGTCTGCAGGGAGTACTGAGAATGTGAGATGCCAGGAAAAGAAAGTAGCAAAACTAAAAGAACTTAGGGGCAGTGAGAGGAAACAGAGATACAAAGTTTGCCTTCCTAATTATTTATTTTTCTAGAGCCAGTCCTGAGTTCTCCCTATATCCCTTCAACGTCTACCTATTTCCAACCCTTAACTTTCCTATCAGGAATCTCCACATTAGCCCAGAAAGAATGTAGTCAAAACATGATTGTTTCCCCCATCTCTCACATTTTCCACCTTATTTACCGGGATCCCTGCTGTAACTTGGAAGAAAAAGAAGCTGGAGGTGGAGAGTGAGAAGATGGAGTTGGTCACACTCAGAGAAGAGGTATGTGACCCTCTTTTCAGAGGATTTTTAGAGAATTGGGAATATGATGGTAAAAAGGAATTTATATTTCTAGGCTGGGATTTCTCAACCTCAGTAGTACTGAAAATTTGAGAGGGTAATTCTTTGAGGCTGATCTGTGCTTCCTAAGGGATGATATTCAGCCACTTCTCTGTCCATAACCACTGCTCTGAACCACTTCCCGTATCTCAAGATGCAGAGCATTGTTGAAGGGAATGTGCAGTCAGGATGGGAGTCAAAGGCCTCGATGGCCAGGATCAATACCAACAGACAAGTTTCATGGAAATACTCACTGGAGGGTGGTAGCAAGTAGTTTCTGAGGAAACCAGAGGCAACTGGGGTTTTTGTCTTGCTCTGTGAACCAACGTGGGAACCCTGTATTTCTCAAGAGTGGTGAAATGGGCAAAGGCATCCCCTCTTTTTCATAGAAACGTGTCTAGTGGCCTGCCATTATAATATTTGGCCAAACGTGTTTGCATGGAGTAATAGTTAATACCAGGTTCAAACCCACCCCTCACAGAAATGCTTAGTGACTCAGTTTCCTCCATGCCCAAATATCTCCGTTTTCTCTCACATCTTATATCTGGAGCTGTGGGAATGGTTAGTAGGATCCTTTTTGTTAGAAATTCTTTGATTTGCTTTGGGAAAATTATGCAAATGTATAATGTAATAATCTGATTTATATTACCTACAGAAAGTTAACTGAAGAGGAAAATTAAGTGATTTTAAGCCTAAGTAGATAATTTATGAGTAAGTGCTACAGAAAGGAAAAGTCCTAGCAGCAACAACAAAATCCCTATAAAGGTTGGGATGGAAGAAAAATTATGTGGGTTGGCAAAAAGGCTTCTAGGTAGGATTAACAGGCTGAACTTGAAAAAAAATGTAGTCTTTTATGACAAGTATCAAGACATTCGAAATAATGATATACTGAGTACTTTTATAGAGAACCTCATACTCTCTAATCCTAGAGGGTCTGAAAACAAAATATGGCAATATACAACATATTTGGAAGTAAGGAGGCTGGGGTGGTGTTGGAATACAATGATTAATGCTTCGGGGGCTTTCAGTGATGAAGTCATTGACTGCTAAGGTTAATGGCAAATGCAGTTTCTGAGATTCTACTGCTGAGGCTTAGAATACACTAAACCATTCATAAAAAGTTACAATGGCTCTGTCAGACCATCTACAATTTATACATTCACATTTTAATATATAATCTTAGACAAATGAGATAAAATATTTCCATAATACAAACTGTACTGAGTGCTGCACAATTCCGCACCACTGTTCAGAGAAGGTACAAACTGTATAACTCTTCAGAGAAACAGACAGAAAATCTTGGTCAGGGTCCTGTTCTACCAGGTAGTGCAAAGTAGAACCACAGTGCTCAATGTCTTGAACAGTATTTCTTCTCTAACTGTGATTTCATAGAAAACTTGAAGGAAATTATGACTTTAGAAAAAAAGTGAGTGTTGAATATAGAAGCAGTAGGTTATCATTGTGGCAAGGTGAAAGGGATGGTCATAAAAGAAATAAAATCTGGTATTGGCTCTTTTTGGTCAAGAGATGGTTAATTTCAATGCAGCAAGTATCTACCTGGAAGCACTGCTATGCAGAGCACTGTTCTAGGAACTGTGAAGCAAGCAAGATGTATCTCACTGGATGCTCACAGTCTAGTGAAAAAGGTCCAAATTGACATTAAAAATGACCCTTTAATAAAACGCAGAGTAAAACAGTGCGATAAAAGGGGAGATATAAATAGGAGGAGGGGATGAGAAGAAATTAATATAAAATGAGATAATTTAGGATTAGTTTTTAAATCCCTCAGGTTGTGAGAGATAGCAAGCAAAGAAGGGATTTATGATGAAAGATTTTTCTCAAATTATTTTGCAAGATAAGTAGAGCTGCCTTGAGTTAAGCAATTATCATGACAGAAACGCTCTTTTTATAACTTGTTTTCATTGTGTTTCAGCATAGGTGTAAGATACAAAAGCACAAGTTTATATAGAAATACACAATATTTTTCATACTAGAATAGTGGATGGTTTTAAGGCTTGTACAAATTATACACACATATATTTTGCGGTACCTTGTGAGGTTAATAAGATCTGTTTTTGAGCTCCAAATCTGCTGTCTAGCTATGCAACTCTGAGCATTTAATGTCTCTAAATCTCATATTTCTTATCTGTGAAATGGAGGCATTCATGAGATATATGAAATACTTGGGCACAATGATAAATAAAGCATTGTGTAAACAGAATAAATGGGTCAGATTTGGTGTGCTGAAATCAGGACTGGGGTGTCAACAGTGATATGCTGGTAAAAGATGATTAGCTCTTTGGGGGAGAAAAGCCTTAATATGTAACGTTTGCATGTTTCTGAATTGTAAATACCTACTATCATTTATTTCAGATTAACAACATGATGTCACTGAATGTGGAGTTGAAAACTGATGTGTGTAGCTGGCATTCATTCAGTGGTGCACACTAGGTTCAGCAAACCACTGGGTGTCAGTATTCTAATGTAACAGCTTTCAGGATTGAATAAGTAAAATGGGAAATAAACTGTTGATAATTGAGATTGTCTAGTCTACATCATTGTGCCAGCATACACCCAGAAGGGACCGTCAGCTCTCCTGGGAAGAAGTTAATCCAGTAACAGGAGATAAGTTAAGCCAGGTAGCAGGGGTAAAAAGAACTTCCTCTTCAGGGATTGTGAACAGGTAGACTCAGTCTCTGTGCTGGGAAGTTGCATGAAGCATACCAGATGATACAGATAAGCTGGTCCTTGCACTATGGAAGCAGGTTGAAACTAGGCAAGAGTTATGCCAATTCATCTTAGATCTCTAAGACTGGCTTATACCCATGGGCTTTTAAAAGGAGAGATTTCCCATAATCAGTTTTAGGTTATTCTGTTACATTTATTTTTTTCTCTAGTAAATTATAGTGTAATATTATAATTGGGTGACAGTTGTGAAATGAGGAGTTAGGGAGAGTGAGGTTTCCTTTCTAAAGCCTAAGTAGCTCCAGCTGCTGGACACATGCAAACCAAATGTACCACTTGATTAATGAATCCATCTTAACCCATGTTCAAGATACAAGGGTCTCCTCTTCCCTGAATATCAGATTTTCTGAAGGTTCTCTATGGCTTCCATTTGCTTCTCAAAGGGATGATTAGCCCCCAAAGATTAAGAATTACTTGGGTGTATACTACATCTCTGTGCTAATTTTTACTTTAGTAATTTTAAAGATAATTTTATTATACTTATTTTTACTATAAGCTACCTCAAGTTCTCTTTGGCAAGAGAGTTATAAATGATGCATAAAAGTGAACAGAGTTGAATAATGATTACTTAATTGACTTAAAATTACATGCTAGTTCCTCAAAAGTTAAATATAGAATTACTAGATGACCCAAAAATTCCACTTTTAGGTATATACTCAAAGAAATTGGAAACATATTCAAACAAAATTCTACATACAAATGTTCATAGCTGCATTATTCATATTAACCTAAAAGTGGAAACAACTTTATGTCCATTGGTGACTGAGTTGATAAACAAAGTGTGTTATATACATGCAGTGGAATATTATTCAACCATACAAAATTGAAGTACTAAACCACCATACCAACACAGCTGAAGCTAGAAAACACTGTGCTCCATGAAAGAAACCTCACACAAAAGGCTTCCATTTATATTAAATGTCCAGAATAGGCAAATTAATAAACAGAAAGTAGATTAATGGTTGCCAGGGCTGGAGAAAGGGGAGAATTGGCCCAATTGTCTTTATAGGTATGAGATTTCTTTTCAGAGTAGTAGAAATGTTCTGGAATTAGAGAGATGTGATGGTTGCACAATACAGTAAACATACTAAGATCCTGTGAAGTGTACATTTTAAAACTGTAATTTTTTGTTTTGTTCATTGCATCTTAATAAAAAATTGCATGCTAACTTAAAACAAAACAAAACCCCACATATATGGGGCATGTCAAAGAAGCCCAGGAACCAACTAAAAGAGCTTTCAGTGGCCAAAGCTGAAACAGTTCAAGGGGAAAAATAATTTATTTGGATCATGTTAGATTATATATTCGGTTATAACCCAAAGTAGAAAATAAAAATCCAGAAGTCCATAATGATATAAATACATAAATGGAGAGAATAAACAAATCTATAGTATGAAACAACTCCAAATAATGTATACAAATACTCCTTCCTCAAGGATGGGAGAATAACTCTCGACTCAGATCTGAGCTGTGCATAATGATTTCCTTCCAAAGAGTAAGTACAGCCCGGTGCAGTGGCTCACACTTGAAATTCTCAGCACTTTGGGAAGCCGAGGTGGGAGGATCGCTTGAGCCCAGGAGTTTGAGACCAGTCTGGCAACATTGCAAGACCTTGTCTCTTCTAAAAATAATAATAAACAACATTATTTGAACATGGTGGTGCGTGCCTGTTGCCCCAGCTTGAGATGGGAGAATTACTTGAGCCTGGGATATTGAGGCTGCAGTGAGCTGTGATTGTGCCACTGTATTCCAGCCTAGGTGACAGAAGGAGACCTTGCCTCAAAAAAAAAAAAAAAAAAAAAAAAAAAAGAGTAAGTGCACAAAAGGGGGAAAAAGAGAAACTTTTCTGTGTGTAAATATTGCAAGCACTGCCTCGGCTAAGTGGTCCAGGTCAGCATCAGCAGTGAGGCCATGTTGATAGGACGTATCCTTAATATGGTGTGATGAAAATGGCATTTTAGCCCTGATCTTCCTCCCCAAACTCCACAATCCCAGTCTACTCATGAGCAAAACAAACTAATTCCCATAGAGGGACATCAACCAAATGACCTGAACAGTACTCCTTAGAGCTGTCAAGGTCATCAAAAACAAAGAAAGTCTGAGAAACTGGCATAACCAAGAGTAAATGTAACGTAGTTTTCTGGATGAGGTGCTAGAACATAAAAAGGTAAAAAATAAACTAAAGTGGTAAAAACTGAATAAATATGAACAAACTGTAGACTTCAGCCAATAATAATGTATCAGTATTGGTTCATAAGCTGTAATAAATGTATCATACTAATAATGTAAGATGTTAATATTAGGAAAACTGCATGCACAGTATTTGAGAACTGTCTATACTACCTTCTTAATTTTTCTGTAAATCTAGAACTGTTCTAAAAAATGAAGTCTATTAAAAAAATACATGTTAACATTTAGAAAACAATTCATTATGTTTAAGTATGTGAATGCATAATTATATAAAAAATATTATATGGACTGAGCTCTAAACCATAATTTACTCTATTGGTGTGTTTTTGATATGCAAAAAATTCATTCAGTTCCATGTTTTCTTCAGCTTAAATTCCCCAGGAATTTAACTAGACTATTAAGACCATAAGAGTTGAACACACAAATCTTCTCATGCTATCAATATCACTTGGAGATGGATTCTCAGTACTGATTCATGCAGACCCGACCAGTGGACACACATAAATTAAAAATATTGCAACATGTTTGCATTGAGATGCAGCCATATGAACCTGGACAAGATTTTTAGCTCTAGTGTCTGTTTTATTCAGTGATGTGGCACTACCATGCATTTCAGTGCTGGCCACACAAGATTCTCAATATCACTCGAACGAATGAATTTTTTTCTTTTTTTTTTATTATAATTTAAGTTCTAGGGTACATGTGCACAAAGTGAAGGTTTGTTACATATGTATACATGTGCCATGTTGGTGTGCTGCACCCATCAACTTGTCAGCACCCATCAACTCGTCATCTACATCAGGTATAACTCCCAATGCCATCCCTCCCCCCTTCCCCCTCCCCACCATAGGCCCGGGTGTGTGATGTTCCCCTTCCCATCTCGAAGTGATCTCATTGTTCATTTCCCACCTATGAGTGAGAACATGTGGTATTTGGGAATGAATGCATTAACCTAATAAAGGAGGAGAAGGGGGCTTTATGATTCATGATTCATTGCCGCTTTTGCCAGCTACAAAGCCAGCTTAATTGTCACATTGGTCTCTATCAAGGGAAAATAAGAAAAAAACAAAGTAGGATTGAAGGAAATAAATATGGATTTATCTTGCTTCTAATCCTGAATAATATTCTTCTGGTATTCCCAATAGACTAAACGTCTTCTTTGAGGAAGGCCAAATTAATTTAACTTCAATTTGGTCAGTGAGGACCTTGCCAGATGAAGACTTAGACATTTTGTTCCTTAGCCAACTGTTAAGCATCTGGTGAGAAACTTATTGATTCATTCTTACTTCAAACAGGTATTTAATATTTTTTAGAGGAGCTCTCAGTAAGAGATGCAGATAAGATTTTAAAAACCAATAAAATATTTATCTTGCTGATCGAAGTATGATCTTTCAACATTGAAACTGAAGGTTTTCTATTTCTAGAATGTTCTTCCTGAAAGCTATATTTTTGTTGAACTCCCATTTAGTTTGATATTTCCAAGGAAAACTTGTTTATTACCCACTTTCCGCAGGTATATTTTCTTAATTTATTTAACAATATGAAATTTGTATTTTCCACTCATAATCTGAGTGTTTATTTTTAAGGTCAAATTTAAATTTCCTTAATAATGTGCTTATAATTCTAATTCTTGACATCAACTTTAGACAGTATCTATTAATTCTCTAGTGTGAAAGATAAGGATATAATTTTTTCTGATATTCGGTTTTAAATTACAGATAAGTACATTATTTTAAAAATATAGCTGAATATAAAATCTTTTAAATATTTATATATGGCCTGATAGAGTGGCCTGATAGAGAGATTCCTTTTGTTGAGTAGTTGAATCAATCCTCCAGCTTCTGTGAGTGCTGGTTGCTAACAGCTCATGCCCTGTTGAGGAGGTTATCTCCACTCCCACAGTCTGAGTGCCTTCCATACAATCACTGACATTGCCTCAGACCAAGGCACGAACTGCATAGGAAAGTAGGTGTGGCCGTGGACACATAATCATGAGATCATTTGTTCCACATTAACACACGATCCAGAATCCAGTTGCTGCTGGCCTGATAGAGTGGTGGAACAGACACTTGAAGTTTAGGGATGACACAATATATATCTTAAAACAATGGATGTTAAATCATTTTACTAGGTAGTAAACATACAAGAAGAACTAAGAGATGGAATAGGAGTGAGCTCACTCACTATCATTCTCAGTGCCCACTAAGTCTTCTGTCCCAGCAACTTTAAGCTCTATGGGTCTTAGAGGGATGAGGCTTCTGCCAGGGACACAGCAAGGAGACCCACTAAATTAAAGCAATTGCTGCTGCCATTGCTTGCCTTGGCATTTATATGCCAGCAGGCCAATAGTCAAAGAAAAAAGTCACCATAAAGGCCAGGCTATTGACCCTAATCATTTTGGGGAAATAGGGTTGCTGCTACATAATGAGGGACAGGATGAGAATATGTTTGACAGTCAGGTGAACCACTGGGGCATCAACAGGTACTCTCCTAGTAGTTTTAACTACAAGAGAAGGAAATAACTTTGGGACATACAACTAGGGCATCAAACTTCTGGGTAATGGGTGAGACAACCAGGCAAGATACCTGCACCATCAGATGTACTGTCAGAGGAACTGGCAAATCTAATGTGGATGAGGGATGAAGGAGATGATGAGTATCAGTCATGGACTTGAAGTCCACTGTGGCAGTGGGGTATGTAGTTTCCACTAATGTGTTCTTCTGACTGATCAGAATTCCAGAGGCGCTGTGCTGAATAGATTGAATTTAATGTGAGGAGCAAGTGGTTCTGAGTCGTGCAAAGTATATACTATAGAAAATATTGTTGATGTCCAACTCAGATCTCCTTTTCAGGCTGAAACACTTATCCCCCAGCTCTCATGAGTGTTGGGTCCTAAAAGCTTACAGATCCTCTCTTCTCCAGAGAAATGCCCTCAGAATATGGGAACCATCTTGCCTTGGAATACACAGTGTTGACAGTGGCTTACAGCCGAGGACTGACTCTCTGGGTGTATGAAGGTTGTCCTCTTACATCTAGGTGGGTCTTTTTGTTTTTATTTTTTGAGTCGGAGTCTCGCTCTGTCGCCCAGGCTGGAGTGCAGTGGCCGGATCTCAGCTCACTGCAAGCTCCGCCTCCCGCGTTCTCGCCATTCTCCTGCCTCAGCCTCCCGAGTAGCTGGGACTACAGGCGCCCGCCACCTCGCCCGGCTAGTTTTTTGTATTTTTTAGTAGAGACGGGGTTTCACCGGGCTAGCCAGGATGATCTCGATCTCCCGACCTCGTGATCCGTCCGTCTCGGCCTCCCAAAGTGCTGGGATTACAGGCTTGAGCCACCGCGCCCGGCCAAGGTGGGTCTTATTCTGTGTTGCTGTTCATGCTGTAAAGCTCCCCACGGAATGAAGTTGAAAGCTATACATTCTTGCTTGGCTTCTTCCTCTTTCTTATATGGTTCTCTCTTTTTTCCAAGTTCTTTATAAGAGAGAATTTGGAAAAAGTATTTGCAAAAGAGTCCCTGTGTTAGACTCTGCTTCTAGGAAATTGAAAACAAGACACATACTTGCTGCAAAAAATTCAAGAATGCATACAAATAGTTTTAAGTCATCCATAGTCCCACCTTATAATGTTTGCCATTGTTAGTAGTATATGGGCTTCCAGTTGCTTCTGTATTTATTGAAACATTTATATAAAATGGAATTATATATGTGGTATGTGTTTGTATGTGTGTGTACACATATGTATGTAGTGTGTGTGTGTGCATATATAGACACAGAGAATGTGGTGGTGATCTTTTTAAGTTGAAAAATAAAATAACTTGTAGTTTTATACATATCCTCTGTATAAATCTACAATTAGATAAACAATTCTCTCTGAGTTCTAATAGTTAACTGTATAAGTACTGTGATAAACGTATTTATACATTTGGCCCTCCGTATCCCTGGATTCTGTACCCATGAATTCAACAAACCATGGATCAAAAATATTTTTTTAAAAGTAACAAAAAATATAACAATAAAAATACAGATTTTAAAATACAGCAGAACTATTTCCATAGCAGTTACATTGTAGTAGGCATACATAATCTAGAGATGATTTAAAATATGTGGGATTATGTGTGTAGGCTATAGGCAAATACTATACTATTTTATATAAGGGATTTGAGCATTTGCTGATTTTGGTATCTGTAGGAGTCCTGGAAGCAATGTCCCTTTGAGAACAAGGGATGAGTATACATACTTCTTTGCACATTTATCCAATTATTTTCTGACATAAATTTTGAGAAGTGTAACTATGAGGTTAAGTGCACATAATCTAAATATTTTATTTTTCTCTGGCAAATTGCCTTTAAATGAGATATGTATGAGGCTTCCAGTTTCCCCACATCTTTGCCAACACATGGTTTAGTGCTCAATTAACCTAAATATTAGAACTGACAATTTAAAGCAGAAGTTTTAGAATGGTCAATCAAATTGAATATTAAGATTATTGACTAGTTTCATATTTTGAATTGAATGACTGCTTAAAATATAAGAAAAGAGCAACCAGACTATTAAGTACCTATGTGCTCAGTGCTTAAGATAACATCAGTGAATGTTATAATTTTAGGAGGTAAGTTTTGTTATTATCCATTGCAACAATGGACAAACTATCAGTGAAACAGACTAATCACTTATGTTTATATACAGCTGGTTTGATATTGTATACAATTTGATTTCTCTCACGATTAAGCCCTGGCTTTTCTTTATGCCCCTCTGTCTCCCATTGGTTGCAGTGCGGATCAATGACTCCCTTTACTGCCCACAGCTATAGGGTCATAGACAAACCAGATAGATCATACATCTGAATTTGAACAAGGAACAAGAAAAATATATAAATGTTCTCAGAACAATAAAATGAAAGTTCACTTTAAGTGGCGCCTCTGGGGATTATTCATAAAAAGACTTCAGAAAACCAGAGAATTCTAGACACAAATGGAGATTTACAGGGCATCTGGACTGTCCTCTTTCCATTTTCTTCAGCTGCTGCCTCCATTTATAAACGGAAAATTGTACAGAGGCAGATGTCAGTGAGATTGTCAGGCAATAACTAGTTTATTCATGATTTTAAGGCTCCAAAGAGAATTGCTAAAGCTTAAGCCATCCTTTCATCAGGTAGAAAATTTTCAGAATAAAATGGAAAATCAAATCCCTATTTGAAGAAATTAGCTTTGAGGATTGAAAGTAAAAGTAGAGTAGCTATTTCCTGGGGCTGAAAGAATGGCTTATGGTTAGTAAGCTGTGACTGTGACGAGGGCACCAGGGAGAACTTGATCCTATGCCCACAGCTCCAACGGTGGGAACGGCCAGATCCCCAACTTCTACTTTTACATATACTAACTTTAGAGGGCTCTAAACTGAGAGAAAACCCCAGGCAGAATGAAGCGAGAAAGTGAACATAGACCTTTAACTGTGCCTAATCTCCCCTGCTTTGGTTGAACATGGCTCCAACTCTTTGGTCCTAAATCTTGACACATTTAGAATCGCCTGAATGCCTTTGTAAAATTCCTAATGCTGCACTCCAGACCTGTTAATCTCTGGCTTTGGGAACCAGGCATCAGGCTAGTTGACTCCAATGTGACACCACAATTGCGACCATAGGCTAACTCATCTCTTCTTTCTCCAATGTCATCATCTGACACCCCAGCTGAAAATTACTACTAATTTAAGAAATAAAATTTTTGGCAGGTATCAGTATTGTGGGTTTTTTTTTTTTTAACAGTAAGAGAAAAAAAGACAGG
>NW_016803416.1:2530274-2547289 GCF_001698545.2 Rhinopithecus bieti
GGGTTTTTTTTTTTTTTAACAGTAAGAGAAAAAAAGACAGGTAAACTATATCATTGAGAGAGAGTATATGGGAACTCTCTACTTTCTGCTCAGTTTTACTGTGAAACTAAAACAGGATTTTAAAAAAGTCTACTAAATACAGTTTTTTAAATATTAAAACCAAAAAAATAAAAAAAAAGAAAGAAAGAAAAAATAGAAACAGATGAGTTTACTGATACTAGTTTTTTTCGAGAGAGTATGTTGGCTTTGCAGCTGAAGGGAAAGCAGGCATGTGTCTGACAATATAGCTCGGTGGCATTTCTCTGTCCTATCACTTTTAGTTTATTTACCAGCCAGCTCAGATTAGTTCTGCCTACTGGTGAAACTCAGCTCCCCCAGAACCCAACAGATACTGTTAGAGGAAACAGGTCCTGATCCAGACCCCAAGAGAGAGTTCTTGGATCTCGTGCAAGAAAGAATTCAAGGCAAGTCCGTAAAGTGAAAACAAGTTTATTAGGAAAGTGAAGGAATAAAATAACGGCTACTCCATAGACAGAGCAGCTCCAGGGCTGCTGGTTGCCCATTTTTATGGTTATTTCTTGATTATATGCTAAACAAGAGGTGGATGATTCATGCCTCTGCTTTTTAGATCATATCGGGTAACTTCCTGACATTGTCATTGGCATTTGTAAACTGTCATGGCGCTGGTGGGAGTGTAGCAGTGAGGACTAGAGATCCCTCTCGTGGCCATCTTGGTTTTGATGGGTTTTAACCGGCTTCTTTACTGCAAGTTGTTTTATCAGCAAGGTCTTTATGACCTGTACCTTGTGCTGACCTCCTCTCTCATCCTGTGACTTAGAATGCCTTAACTGTCTGAGAATGCAGCCCAGTACATCTCAGCCTCATTTTACCCAGCTTTTATTCAAGATGGAGTTGCTCTGTTTCAAATGCCTCTGACAATATGGCCTGTGTACACCTCTTAACACCTAGAAATAAGGCTCTTCATTTTACAACGTCTGAAACCCTGTCATGTGCCACCAGTGAAGCCCCTCTTTCTTGTCTGAATCAGCTCCCAGGCTATCAGATCTTCTGCTGAGCCTGATGATTAACGTACTCTCAGACGGCTCACCTGGACCAGGTTAATAGCTCTACCCACTGCCAGGTACTTAGATGCTCCAAAAAAGTTTATTTCTGTCACCAACCATAAGCATGAGATGGGACAACTCTAACAGCCAGGGGGATAAGAAATTCTGCCCATGTTTGGAAATCACTGGTAGCTGTTTATGGTACATGTTTTGCATATTCAACTCTGTGGCTGCACCTGAATGTTAGCATATTTCACCATTTGACTTGAATTTTGTTTTTTGTTTTTTTGATTTTTGTTTTCTTCTTTTGCTACATTAGAAGGATGAAAAAATATTTCTCTTCACCTTCCAAAAGTTTAAACTTTAAGCTTTTCCTAGCCTCAAGGAACTCAGATAGTTCAGTTGCTAATAATTCTGGCTTTAGGCTTAATGGGCCATAAAAGTTTAATGTGGAAAACAATAAGGACAACAAACGGAGGAGAATGCATGGGGCAAGAAATGCTGAGAGAAAGTGGTGCCTGAGAAACTTGAAAAGAGAAAGGACTTTTTTTTTCCAGATTGAAACAGGTGGAGGGACTAGGAGGAAGTAGATAAGGGAATGGAGTCAGGCTATCTGCGGCGACTCGTTCTGAAGCTTCCAGCTTTATTTAGGGGCCAGGGGGCCTCTAAAATAAAGAAGGCTCTGGACATTGGGTGGGCGTGATGGTGTTGATAAATACAGTTGTCCCTTGGTATCTGCAAGAAATTGGCTCCAGTACCCCTGCAGGTACTAAAATCCAAGGATGCTCAAGACCCTAATACAAAATGGCATACTATTTGCACATAACCTGCACATATCCCCCTGTATACTTTAAATCATCTCTTATAATACCTAATGCAATGTACATTTGACCCTTAAACAATGAGGGTGTTAAGGGCACCAACCCTCTCTGCTCCAGTTAAAAATTCACATGAAGCTTTTGACTGCCCCAAAATGTAACTACTAATAGCCTACTGTTGACCAGGAGACTTACTTATAACATAAAGTCAATTAACACACATTTTGTGTGTTATATTTATTGTATGTTATCTTCTTACAGTAAGGTAAGCTAGATAAAAGAAAATGCTATTTTAAAAAATCACGAGGAAGAGAAAACATATTTACCATTTATTAAGTGGAAGTGAATCATCATAAAGGTCTTCATCTTTGTCATGGTCATGTTGAGTAGGCTGAAGGGGAGGGGAAGACAGGGTTGGTTTTGCTATCTTTGGAGTGGCAGAGGTGGAAGAAAATCTACATGTAAGTGGACTACTGCAGTTTAAACCCATGTTGTTCAAGTGCCAACTGCAAATGCTATGTAAATAGTTGCTATGCTGTATTTTTAAATTTTGTATTATCATTTATTGCTTTTTTTAAAAAAAAATTTGCAATCTGTGATTGGCTGACTCCATGGATATTGAAGCTGCAGAGACTGAGGGCTGACCGTAAATCCCTGCATCTATACTTTGTCACATGGCAGCTGAGCTGAACTCACTCCTGAGCTGTGCTAGTGATTTATGACACACAATTCAGCAATTCACATGTGTCAGGCCTTTTGGTACATAGTAGCCTTTGGTGACTGGAAGTACATGGAGGCCCAAATCTTCTCTCCATTTCTTTGGCACTAAGTGCTATGTTACAATTAAAGCAAGATCTAGGAACGAGGCACAAAAATGATCATGATCACCTTGCTTGAGAGACTTAATGAAAGATGGACACACATGATCCTGGTGGCCCACCTTCCTGTCAGTTCTGGTGACAGCATCCTTTGTGAAGTGGGAGGGCAAAGCACCAAATGGAGCCCCACATCTTATTTATTACAGGGAAGAAGGATTCCCTATGGGTAACTTAATACTCTTTTAAAATTGTTGTTACACACACACAGAAGATACTTATAAGCAGGTACATCACTTTTTATAATGCAGTGTTTGTGAGTAACTTCTTAGGCAACATAATATCATATGCTGTTAATTCTCATGTTGTGTCACACAAACTATCCTGGTAATAGGGTCACATCAATACTAACGCAAGAATGCTAATAACTCCAAACCACTACCTCCTAAATAAAGACACATGCCATCATCAATTCTCATCTCACCATCTCCCCTTCTGCATGACTAGCCTGTTCTAACATCATCTCTTGCCTGGGCCACTGCAAGTCTCCTCAACTGAATTTATTTATTTATTTTTTGTCGTTGATCTTCATAGCCACATTGAGAATTTAATAAATCTGATCATCTCATTTCCATTTTTGAAAACCTCTAATGGCTTCTAATATTTATTGAAAAAAGATAAAATCGCATAATTGAGATTGAGTCACTTCCACGAAGACAATAGCAAAAGTAGCCTTCATCCTATGCCCGTTTCCCTGTTATTTTCCTTGTAGTACATAGCTCTGAAATTATTTTTTCAGCATATCTGATTTCCTGTCTTCCTCCAACAGAATGTCAACTTCTCATTTCATCCACTCTTAGGTCCCCAGTATCCACAACAGTGCTTGGCACACAGTAAATGTTCAGTTACCATCCATGGAATTTCACAAATGAAAGATGTGCATTGGTACTAATGCCTGTGATTTCTTCTCAGCCAATTATACTTTTGCAAAGGAAGAAAGACAATTATTTTTCTCCCTTTGTGACAGACTCAACTATTGGAGGGATCTCAACGGCAGTTTTGCTTGGGCCCCAGACTGATCATTCAGTATGATCATTCAGTATAATCATTACTTTGCTTTCCCTTGAGCTGCTACGATCCTGTTGCAGCATTCTCTGTTGGTTGCCAAATTACATAAAATAGTCCAATCACTGCAGGAGATTCTGTTCCATATTGTACTAATTGTTATTCACAGAATACTTTGAAAGCATGATTGTCTTACTAGAATAAAAGGAAAGACTTTTTCTTTATTTTCTTAAACTCACTGGGAACAGATCTCACATGATTAAACTGTTTAAGTTATTGTTATGAATTGAATTGTGTGTCCCCAAAATTCATATATTGAAGAAAACACCCTAATATTTCAGAATGTGATTGTTTTTGGAAGAGACAATCTTTAACAGATAATTAAAGTTAGATGAGGTCGCTGGGGTCAGGTCTTAACTGAATATGACTGGTATCCTTATGATAAGAGACTAGGACACACACACACACACACACACACACACACACACATAGAGTGAAAAACACGTGAATACACAGAGAGGAGATGGCTCTTAGAGACTCAACTATGCTTTTCCAAAATTGATAATGTTGAAGTCCTGCATCCAGCACTCATAGAGTGACTGTATCAGGGTGGCCCTAATCGAATCTGGCTGGTATCCTTATAAGAAGAAGAGATAAGAACATACAGAGAAACACCAGGGCCATGCATACACAGAGGAAAGACCGTGTGAGGACACAACAAGAAGGCTGCCATCTGCAAGCTGAAAAGAGAGACTGGAAGAGAAACCAAACCTGCCTTGATCTTGGACTTACAGTCTCCAGCACTGTGAGAAAGTGCATCCCTGTTATTTAAGCCTGTGTTATTTTGTAATGGCAGCCTTCGCAAAGTAAATCAATTATGAAATTCTACAGGCAGCTTTTCAACTTACATGAAGTTCCTTTTCTTAATATGCATGTATACAAGAATGGGTCTTATGGCAAGTACAGTGTTACTTAGAATTACCACTCCTCCTAAAATTTGCTAGATACAGCTTTCTGGGCCAGAACCATTTCCTTTTTTACAATCAGGAATCCTTGAAGTGGGGATATTTCTTCTCTACCCATTCCTTTCCATGTAAAAATTATTCCCCTAAAAATTCATGGCTTCTTAAGGTACCTACCTCCTTTGTTTCTGACCAACAACTAGATTGAGTTATCTGGTTGCTGAGTTTGGGAGGGGAACTGAGTATCAGTATCTCAGCTCCTTCCTTTCCTCATTCTCACGAATGGTAGTCTGCCTTCAGAAAATATTTGCTCTGGTGTCCTCCTTTGTGGCTTTCATTGTATTGGGGCACCCCCAGTTAGACAGGTTGAGATTACCTTGTGTTGTCTGTGGCAGTGGGTAACAGGAAACCCATTGTTACTGCACACTTTTCCTGGTTACCTCTTGCTGTGTGACAAACAATTACAAAATTTAGTGGTGTAAAACAATCATTTTATTAATTTCAAAATTTTGTGGGGCAGAAATTTGGGCAGAGCACAGCAAAGATTGCTTGTATCTGCTCTATGATGACTAAGACCTTTAATTACATTGGCTCATACAGCTGGATTTAGCTGGGCTGGCTTGGTGGGAGCTACACGTCTTGGGCCTTGATTCTGGCTGTCAGTTGATTTCCTCAGTGATATGATTTGGCTGTGCCCCCACCCAAAATCTCATCTCGAATTGTAACTTGAATTATAATCCCCATGTGTTATGGGAGGGACTCGTGGGACGTGACTGGATCATGGGGGCAGTTCCCCCATGCTGTTCTCATGATAGTGAGTGAGTTCTTATGAGATCCGATGGTTTTATAAGGGGTTCTTCACCCCTTTTCTCTGCATTTCTGTCCCCTGCCACCAAGTGAAAAAGGGAGTGTTGGCTTCCCCTTCCACCATGACCACACAGAGCTGTGAGTCAATTCAAGTTCTTTTCAATATAATTTACCCAGCCTCGGGTATTTCTTCATAAAAGTGTGAGAATGGACTAATACACTCAGTTTTTCTCCACATCACATCTACCAGTACCAGAATGTCTAAGATGCTTTTTCACTAGCATATGTTTCCTGCACTGGGAGAGCTGAAACAACTAGGGCTGCCTGGACATCACTACGTTTTCATAAGCGTATCTTGGGGTGTCTCACATTGTGGTGGTATCAGAGTAGTTGGACTTCTTACATGGTGGCTAGGTCCCCCCAGAATGAGCATTCTAAGACATCAACATGAAAACTGCAAGGTTTATTCTGAACTAATCTTGAAAGGCACACAGTATCATTTCTGATGTATTCTGCAGGTTATAAGTGAGTCACAGGGACAGCCAAGATTCAGTAGGTAAGAGCTGGCTACACAAAGATGGTAATACAAGAGGTGGTTAAAAGAGGGCTCTTTTTTAGAGACTATCGCAACATTTAAGCCATGTTCTTAAATAGATAATAAAGGTGCTATTATCATCTCATCTACTTTTTCTTCTATGGTACTTTCCAGTTGATTCAAAACTGAGGCCAGAAAAAGTAAAATTTTTAAAGTTGATATTCTCATACATCAGCAACAACTATTATTTGTTCTTGATATATGGCTTGTATCAGAAATATCTTAGTTATAGGCAACATCTTAAAATGCCCTGCTTGCATGCAAATAAGAGGATGTAAATGGATGATTGGGGGTTGGGATGTTGCTTAACATCATGTGCCAGACATGAATAAGCATCACACCTTAGTTAAGAAATAAATTCTAAAGACAAAAAGGAATTCTGAAAATATGGTAGCTAAAACATCCTGCTGCCTTGTCATTCCCAAACTCAACTTTAATCCTTCTTCCACATGAGCCAAGTGGATGATGGAACTGGAAGATAGCCATATCCTGGAGGATGGAAGTGATTGGGCTCCTGCAAATAAATTGAAAGAGAAAAATGGTCCTTACTGACATTCAAATTAGAGGCCAGGAAGATCAAGTGAAGGAAATTTTCAGAGACTGCCTAGTCACACTGCAAAGGGATAGAAATCAAGAGGGAAAGATGAGGCTTACAGCCACAGGAGACTTAACACACAAATAATGAGAAGGGAAAACAAGAAGATCTCATGGAAATGCAATTATTAAACAAATGATAGCAGAAAAATTTCCTAACCTGAAGGAAGACCTAAGTAAGCAGAGGAACATTGAGGCAAGTCTTAATAGGATTTCTAAACTCCAATAATAAAGAAAACATTTTATAGACTTCAAAGTAGAAAAGACAAGTTATTTCAAAGGTTAATTCACAGATTCAGGTTGGCATTGGACATCTCATCTGCAGAACGAGGAGCTAGCCAATCATAGAATGACCTCTATAGACTACTTAGAGAAAAGAAATACAACCATGGATCCTGACAGCAGCCCAAATGCATTCCAGTAGCACAAATGAAAGAAAAATACTGTAGATGTACAAGAATTGGAAGTACACATCACTCAAACACGCTACAGGAGGAAAATTCTGGAGAATGAACTACAACTAACAAACAAGCCAGAACAGAGATGAGAACGGGGTGTTTGAGAGGTGGCTGGGAAGAGTTTAAATCTGTGAGTGAGGATAGGAAAAATAGAAAATGCAAGCAAACTAAAAATCTTATCCAAAGAAGTATACGAGATATAGAGAAAAGTAATAGGGAAAGAAAGCCCTTAGTAAGAATTTTTTAAGTAAAATTAATATTAATAAATAAACTTCATTACAATTGCCAGGAATGGGAAGGGAACTCAAAGTACACTAGCAACATACAGTAAGAACCCAAATTAATAAGCACTTTTACTTGTAAATTAGCTGCAAATATACAAAGCAGGGAAAGAAAAATATCAAATGGAAATACTAAATATAGAGTAAGATGAAATAAATGAAAATAAGTATATCATCATATATAGTGTGTTAGTTATCTATAGCTGCATAACAGATCCAATTAAAAAGTGGTTTGACTGAATGATTACCTGATGTTACCATCAGAATATTTGTTGTATTTGTGCAAGAGTGAACCTTTCAGGCAAGGTATTCCTTGGACTTCTCAAAAGTTTTCATCCCTGGGATCCAAGGCTGGTTCAACATACACAAATCAATAAATGTAATCCATCATATAAACAAAACCAATGATAAAACCACATGATTATCTTAATAGATGCAGAAAAGGCCTTCAATAAAATTCAACACCCCTTCGTGCTAAAAACTCTCAATAAATTAGGTATTGATGGAACATATCTCAAAATAATAAGAGCTATTTATGACAAACCCACAGCCAATATCATACTGAATGAGCAAAAGTTGGAAGTATTCCCTTTGAAAACTGGCACAAGACAAGGATGCCCTCTCTCACCACTCCTACTCAACACGTATTGGAAGTTCTGACCAGGGCAATTAGGCAAGAGAAAGAAATAAAGCGTATTTAAATGGGAATAGAGGAAGTCAAATTGTCTCTGTTTGCAGATGACATGATTGTATATTTAGAAAACCCTGTGGTCTCAAACCACAATCTCCTTAAGCTGATAAGCAACTTCAGCAAAGTCTTAGGATACAAAATCAATGTGCAAAAACCACAGGCATTCCTATACACCAATAACAGAGAAACAGAGAGCCAAATCGTAAGTGAACTCCCATTCACAATTGCTACAAAGAGAATACAATACCTAGGAATCAAACTTACAAGGGATATGAAGGATGTCTTCAAGGAGAACTACAAACCACTGCTCAAGGAAATAAGAGAGGACACAAACAAATGGAAAAACATTCCATGCTCATGGATAGGAAGACTCAATATCGTGAAAATGGCTGTACTGCCCAAAGAAATTTGTAGGTTCAGTGCTATTCCTATCAAGCTATCATTGACTTTCTTCACAGAATTGCAAAACAGTACATTAAATTTCATATGGAACCAAAAAAGGGCCCACATAGCCAAGACAATCCTAAGCAAGAAGAACAAAGCTGGAGGCATCACACTACCTGGCTTCAAACTATACTACAAGGCTATACTAACCAAAACAGCTTGGTACTGGTACCAAAACAGATATATAAACCAATGGAATAGAACAGAGGCCTCAGAAATAATGCCACACATCTACAACCATCTGATCTTTAACAAACCTGACAAAAGCAAGCAATGGGGAAAGGATTCCCTATTTAATAAATGGTATTGGGAAAACTGGCTAGCCATACAGAGGAAACTGAAACTGGATCCCTTCCTTACAGCTTATACAAAAATTAACTCAAGATGGATTAAAGACTTAAACGTAGAACCTAAAACCATAAAAATCCTAGAAGAAAGCCTAGGCAATACCATTTAGCACATAGGCATGGGCAAAGACTTCATGACTAAAACACCAAAGGCAATGGCAACAAAAGCCAGAATTGACAAATGGGATCTAATTAAACTAAAGAGCTTCTGCACAGCAAAAGAAACTGTTATCAGAGTGAACAGGCAACCTACAGAATGGGAGAAAATTTTTGCAATCTATCCATCTGACAAAGGGCTAATATCCAGAATCTACAAAGAACTTAAACAAATTTACAAGAAAAAAGCCAAACAACTCCATCAAAAAGTGGGTGAAGGATATGAACAGACAGGTCTCAAAAGAAGACATTTATGTGGCCAACGAACACATGAAAAAAAGCTCATCATCACTGGTCATTAGAGAAATGCAAATCAAAACCACAATGAGATACCATCTCACACCAGTTAGAATGGTGATCATTAAAAAGTCAGGAAACAACAGATGCTGGAGAGGTTTTGGAGAAATAGGAACGCTTTTACAGTGTTGGTGGGAGCATAAATTAGTTCGACCGTAGTGGAAAACAGTGTGGCATTTCCTCAAGGATCTAGAACCAAAAATACCATTTGACCCAGCAATCCCATTACTGGGTATATACCCAAAGGATATAAATCATTCAACTATAAAGACACATGCACACAGATGTTTATTGCAGCAGTGTTCACAATAGCAAAGACTTGGAACCAACCCATCAATGATAGACTGGATAAAGAAAATGTGGCATATATATACCATGGAAATACTATGCAGCCATAAAAAGGATGAGTCCATGTCCTTTGCAGGGACATGGATGACGCTGAAAACCATCATTGCTGGCAAACTAACACCACATGGAACAGAAAACCAAACACCGCCTGTTTTCACTCATAAGTGGGAGTTGAACAAGGAGAACACATGGACACAGGGAGTGAAACATCACCCACCAGGGCCTGTTGGGGGTTGGGGGGCTAGGGGAGGGATAGCATGAGGAGAAATAACTAATGTAGATGACAAGTTAATGGGTTCAGCAAACCACCATGGCACATATATACCTATGTAACAAACCTGCACATCCTGCACATGTATCCCAGAACTTGAAGTATAATTAAAAAAAAAAAAAAAAAAAAGGAAGTTTTAGGAGAACTTTAGCCAAGACGGCTGAACAGACAGACAGAAAAAACTTCTTCCATCGAGAGACCAGACCATCAAGAAGACTGGCACACTCTGAATTGATCTTCAGAAAGAAGACATTGAGAGTCAACAGAGGGAAGACACAGACCCTAGGCTGAATGGGGAGGAAGCTAAGAATGCTACTTGGGGTTACCATGCACCAGGACTTCTCCCTGACCCTGAGTGGCTCCTAGGGAAATGGTGAGTGAAACAGGTATGGAGTGGCTCTTAAGGACCTCTTTTAAGGTGGGTCTGGTGGTAGCAAATTTACTTAGTTTTTGCTTGTTTGAAAAGGATTACATTCTCCTTTTCCCAGGCTGTTCTCAAACTCCTGAGCTCAAGTGATCTGCCTGCTTCAGCCTTCTAAAGTGTTGGGACTGCGGGCATGAGCCACTGTGCCTGGCCAAAAATCAATAGCATTTCCATACACCAACAACATCTAAGCTGAATGCAATCTGATTCACAATAGCCACAAAAAGAATAAAATACCTAGGAATACAGCCTACCAGGGAGGTAAAAAATCTCTACAACCAAAATGACAAAACAGTGCTCAAAGAAATCAGATGACACAAACAAATGGAAATACATTTCATGCTCACGGATAGGAAGAATCAGTATTGTTAAAATGACCATACTGCCCAATGTAATTTATAGATTCAGTGGTATTCCTGTCAAACTACCAATATCAGTTTTCACAGAATTAGAAAAGCTATTTTAAAATCCACATGGGTCTAATAAAGAGTGTAAATAGCCAAAGCAATCCTAAGCAGAAAGAACGAAGCTGGAGGCATCACAATACCCAACTTCAAACTATACTACAAGGCTGCAGTAAATAAAACAGCATGTTACTGACATTAAAAAAGACCATAGGCCAGTGAAATGAGTTATAGAACCCAGAAATAAAGTGGCACACCTACAACCATCAGTTCTTTGACAAAATCAGCAATAACAAGCAATGGAGAAAGGACCTCCTATTCAATAAATGGCTCTGATATAACTGCCTAGCCATATGCAGAACATTGAAACTGAACTTCTACATTTCACCATATAAAAAAAAATTAAACTCAGGATAGATTAAAGACTTAAAAGTAAAACCTAAAACTACAAAAATTCTAGAAGAAAATCTAGGAAATACCTTTCCGGACATAGGCCTTGGCAAAGATTTCAAGATGTGGACTCCAAAAACAATTTTAACAAAACCAAAAATTGACAAGGGGGACGTAATTAAACTTAAAAGCTTTCTACACAGCAAAAGAAACTGTCAACAGAATAAACCCACAACCTATAGAATGGGAGAAAATAATTTCAAACTATGCATCCAACAAAGGTCTAATATTCAGAATCTATTAGAAACTTGAACAACTGAACAAACAGAAAACAACCTGATTGAAAAATGGGCAAAATACATGAACAGACACTTCTCAAAAGAGAACACAAACAATTAAACAATTAGGCAACAAATATATGAAAAAAATGCTCCACATCACTAATCATCAGAGAAATACAAATCGAACTGCAATGTGATACCAACTCACACCAAACAGAATGGCTATTACTAAAACAGCAAAAAACGAGAGATGCTGGTGAAACTTCAGAGAAAAGGAAATGCTTATATATTGCTAGTGGGAATGTAAATTAGTTTTGGAAATTTCTGAAAGAACTTGAAACAGAACTATGATTGAATCCAGCAATGCCATTACTGGGCATTTATCCAAAAGAAAATAAATTATTCTACCAAAAAGACATATGCACTTACATTTTCATTGCATCACTGTTCATGATAGCAGAGACACGGAATCAACCCAGGTGCCCATCAATGGTGGATTGGATAAAGAAAATGTACATATACACCATGGGATACTATACAGCCACAAAAAAGAGTGAGATCATGTCCTTTGCAGCAACCATGGATGTAGCTGGAGGCCATTATGCTAAGTGAATTAACACAGGAACAGAAAACCAAATACCTCATGTTCTCATTTATAAGTGAAAACTAAACATTAGGTACACATGGACACAAAGATGGGAACAATAGACACTAGAGCTTACTTGAGATTAGAGGGTGAGAAGAGTGTTAGGAAAGAAAAACTACCTATCGGGTACTATGCTCACTACCTGGGTGACAAAATCAATTGTACATGAAACCCCAGCAACATGCAATTAACCCATGTAACAAACTTGCACGTGTACCCCCTAAACCTAAAAAAAGAAGTTGGAAGGAAAAAAGAAGTTGAAGTGATGCCAGGGCTTTACTGAGTTTATAAAGACTGGAGGTGTGACTATTGTTGTTCCTGGATTGCTAATAAATGCTTGAATGTTTATTATCCTTTAAATATAGTATCTGGTAAATATTATGGGGAAGTTGACATTTAGTTCTTACCCACTTCTAATTTTTGGAGATTATTACTATTAATTTAAAAAAGAGATATTTGTAGAAAGTAAAAATGGTTTAGTGAACATAAAATTACCCTCAAATATCCAAAATAATGACAAATATCATTCTGAATGGTCAAATATTTAAATAATTTCACTTAAGTCAGTAAAACTTTTAAAAAGAAGTTATAAAAATATTTGTTGATACTGTGAAAATTATACAGCTGGGAAATGAACAAGATTATACTACATTAAGTATAATTATAATTGGCCCCTGAACAACAAATGGTTTAGGGGCACTGACCCCCCTCTGCAGTAGAAAATTCAACTGTAACTTTTGATTTCCCCAAACTTAACTACTAATAACTTACTGTTGACCAGAGGCCTTACTGATAACATAGCCAATTGACAGGTATTTTGTATATGTATTATGTGCTGTATTCTTACAATAAAATAAGCTAGAGAAATGAAAAATGCTATTAAGAAAATCATACGAGAGAGAAAATGTATTTAATATTTGGTGGAGGTAGATGATCAAAAGCCTTCATCCTTGCCGTCTTCATGTTGAGTAGGCTGAGGAGAAGAAGGAAGAGGAGGGGTTGATTTTGCTTGTTAGGGGTGGTAGAGGCAAAAGAAATTGACATATAAGTGGACCTGTGTGGTTGAAACTTACGTTGTTCAAGGTTCAACTATAATATGAAAATTTGGTAGGGTACTGGATATATTTTTACGTATATGTAATATAATATATAATATATTTGTATTTGTATATAAGATTATATGTAACTATATATATAATCTCAGTACATTTTTCCTTACAATGATGACAACCAAAATAAAAGTAGTAATATATTTCATTTATAATGGTGACAAAATGATAAATACTCAGGAATAAATTTAAGAAAAAAGCATCAGAACTTAATAAAAAAATTAGTAGAAAACATATAGGGAAAAATATGTTATTGAAAGACAAATGGAATTTAAATAATTAGAAAGACATATCATATTCTTAGATGGTAATATTTAATAAATAAAATATCAGTTCTGAAATCATAGAAATTCAAACTGTAATTGTAAGAAGACTTTTCATCAAGGATCTTCTTATAGAAGAATAAATAACAAAAATAGCCAAAAAATTATTTAAAAATAACTATCATGATAAAGATATTCCCTTGTTAGACATTAGAAGATGCTGTGAAGCTTTGAAGTTTAAACAGATAAATAAATCACAGAAATAAAATAGAGAAGGAAAAAACAAATTCCGTTATTTATGGATTTTGAATATATCACAAAGTTGGCATTTTGTTTCGTTGAGGAAAGGTTATTTCATAAATGGTTACAGCATAGCTAATATTTAATTCATCTAGAATAAAATGAAGTGGGAGCCACACCTTGTACCACATAAAATAAATCCTAGCTGAATTTAAAACTTACATATTAAAAATTTTTTAAATATATGTAGAAAAAAATTAAGTATTTATACTTACTACCTAAATGTGGGATAAACATTTTTTATGGGGCCAAGAAATTCAGGAACTGTAAAAGACAGATGCATATAAATATATATAAATTTATGTCTTTATATAGCAAAAGATAACAAAGTCATTAGATAGGTCATAGATCTGTAAAATGAAGTTGAACACAGATACAGATACAGTTTAAAGTCTACATAATATAAAGAATATTTAGGATTCATTCTGGCAAGAAACATAATTCCATAGTATAATGAACAAATAATGTAAATTGGCAATTCTTAGAAACAAAACCATATGTTAGAATCCTTAAATTCACAATTACTAGAATACATCTGAATATATGAAAGGAGAGGAAAGTGTAGATGAATAAAATAAAATAAGGAGAAAATAAATACAGAACGAAAATCTTCTCAGAACATTTGATATGAATTTGAGTACATAAAATTTCCAATGCATGTATGTACATACATAAAGTCTTGAAAAAATAGATAAACTTAGGTATTTATCTATGATTGCTGGCCATATTGAGTATATATGGTAAGTGAAAAAATATCCACATTGCTTGGTAACATGCATGCTATGATTCCATTTTCTTAAAAACAGTAGCAACAATAATGTGTGTGTATGCAAGTATAAATTTGATGAGAATGATGACGTAAAAGGACACTAGGCTGACTACTTTGTGCATGCGTGTGTGTGTGTGTGTGTGTGTGTGTTGGAGGGAGGGGTGTTGTATAAGATGGCAGCAGCCAGCAAATTTGCTTATTTATTATTGTATAGTGTTCCTTTTATATGTTATAAGAATACATTTTACTCTGGATATTTGAAAACCATCAAACAGTCATAATGATATTTTGGTCAATGATGACCAAACCACTTATTTATTTGATGGTGATCACATAAGGTTATTATGGAGCAGAAAAATTCCTATTGCTCGTGATATTACAGGCATTGCAATGATGCACTGCAGTACGTTACTAACATGTTTGTGGTGATGCTGGTGTAAGCAAATCTACTGCCCTGCCAGTCCTATACCATTATAGCATATGCAGTTATGTACAATATGAAATACTTTATAATAATAATGAATAATTGTTACTGGTTTATGTATTTACTATACTATACTTTTATCGTTATTTTAGAATGTAGTCCTCCTACTTATTTTAAAATTAAAAAAAGGGTTAACTGTAAAACAGCTTCAGGCAGGTCCTTCAGGAGATACTCCAGAAGAAGGCATTGTTATCCTAGGAGATGACAGCTCCATGAGTGTTATCGCCCTGAAGACCTTCCAGTGGGACAAGATATGGAGATGGAAGACAGTGAAATTGATGATCCCAACCCTGTGTAGGTCTAGGCTAATGTGTGTGTGTGTGTCTTAATTTTAAAAGTGGTTTAAAATTGAAAATAAAATAGAAAACAGAAAAAGCTTATAGAATAAGGATATAAAGAAAAAATAGTTTTATACAGCTGTGGAATCAGTTTGTGTTTTCAGCTAAGTGTATTTACAAAAGACTTATAAAGCTAAAAAATATTTACAAATTCTTAAAGTTAAAAAGTTATGATAAGCAAAGGTTAATTTATTATAAAAGAAAAAATATGGCTTATAAATTTAGTGTACTAAGTGTAGAGCTTTATAAAGCTTACAGTAGTGGCCAGTAATGTCCTAGGCTTTCACATTTACTCACCATTCACTCATTGACTCACTCAGAGCAACTTCCAGTCCTGCAAACTCCATTCTGGGTGAGTGCCCTATACAGGTAGGGCACATTATCATTTACATGATCTTAAGTACATTATCTTTTATAATGTATTTATACTTCATCTTTTCTGGTTAGATATATAAGTACTGACCATTGTGTTACACTTGCCTATAGTAGTCAGTACAGTAACATGCTGGTCAGGTTTGTAACCTAGGAGCAATAGTCTATACCATGTAGCCTGGGTGTGTACAATTAGGCAATACCATCTAGAATTGTGTAGTACACTCTATGATATTGTCGGAATGAGGAGGTCACTGAATGAAGCATTTCTCAGGACCAATCCCCATTGTTAAAGATGCATTAACCATACTGAAAATGTATACATATTTACATTCCAGTTTCATGTGCTCCCTTAAAATAATGAATAAATATTTACTAAGAAAATACAATTCTGCATCAGTGTATAATGTAAAAATTGGGTATTGTCAGAATTATGCTAAAGATTTCTTGTATGATTCATGAAGAGTATGTGATTTTCGGCCCGGTGCAGTGGCTCACACCTGTAATCCCAGCACTTTGGGAGGCCAAGGCAGGTGGATCACGAGGTCAGGAGATTGAGACCATCCTGGCTAACATGGTAAAACCCCGTCTGTACTGAAAATACAAAAAATTAGCTGGGCGTGGTGGTGGGAGCCTGTAATCCCAGCTGCTTGGGAGGCTGAGGCAGGAGAATGGCGTGAACCCGGGAGGTGGAGCTTGCAGTGAGCCGAGAGTGCACCACTGCACTCCAGCCTGGGCGACAGAGAGAGACTCCGTCTCAAAAAAAAAAAAAAAAAAAAAAAAATGTGATTTTCATCATGCAAACCTGTAGAGTATTTTGCACTTTAAAGTTTACAAACAACATCTCCTAATGAGGAATAAAGGAAAGTCTCTCTGCAGGTGTCTGATCATGTTTTCACTCTGCCCTAACATGACCATCAAAACCTTGGGGGAAAAGAGGGATGGATATCAATTTCTAAAGTGTTTCTTCTTACCTGCAGAGTTTACTCCATTTAGGTTTGCTATTAGGTTTCTAAGCAGTAATACGTTAATTTACTGTGAGAATAAAAAATAGTCAAATTGGCCTTTTAGAAGTGTAGGTTCTAAGGTTAACCCCCAAATTATAGGATTTGGTGATTTTATTTAATAATATATACTTATGGCTCCAACCTAGCTGACAAATTAAACATGTGTAGATATCAGGTTGTTGAAATAAAAATCTCAATTTTTTTTTTTTTTTTTT
>NW_016803416.1:2547676-2551076 GCF_001698545.2 Rhinopithecus bieti
GTTAGCCAGGATGGTCTCGATCTCCTGACCTCGTGATCCGCCCGTCTCGGCCTCCCAAAGTGCTGGGATTACAGGCTTGAGCCACCGCACCCAGCCCCAAAAATCTCAATTTTATTGAAAGTTTAATGAAAACCAGTTCTGAGGCTTTAAGTGACTTATCCAAGGACACATAGGTAGTAAGTAGCACAGAGGAATTTGAACCCATACCTGCCGAAAACCTAAGGCCAGGCTGTACAGCTCTCCACCTGCATCAACCTGCAGTAGAAAGAAAGTCCAGAGAAGCCTGGCAAAACAACTTAAAAATGCACCCATCTAGCATTTCAAAGAACAGAAGATAAGAGAGGCAGAGAAGGTGGGAGGGCTTACGTTCACGTTTTCGGGGGTGAGTGGATTGGAGGTGGGCATTCATGTAGGATAAGTATATGGTGGAGGTGAAAGGAAATTGACTTGGCTCAGGGAAATCTAATTGGCTTGGAGGTGAGAATTGTGGGTGACTTAAAAACTGCAGTGGCCTACAACTAGTAATTTCTATTTCATCCTAACTTTATTTCTTGTCCAAAGGGAGGAAAAATGCCTTGAAGAACAGGAGTAGGAGAGAGAAGAAAGGAAAGCTGGTGGGAGTTTAAGTCAAGGTTGGTTTCCTTCCTGACCTCACCCACATTCTCCCACTCTTCCTGTTTGCACTCAGCTGCTGCCCAGGCGGAGGCTACTAAGGAGAGTTGGGTTTCAAGCAGCCTTTGTCGGAAAACAAGGGCTTAAGATGAAACACAAGCTCCAGGGTGACTCTGAGGGACCTTGCAGCTAGGATTTCCTGGGAAGTTTCCCCACTTCACCATTCTGTTAAGTTACAGGGGCAGAAATAAGAGCCTCCTATGTAGCAGGTGACCCTTAAAGTCAATGAATGAGTAACAAGAGGAATATAATCTTTTTATTTGTGTTACAGAATAAGGATGTTTGTGACTGCAATTCTCCTATTCTCGAAACACCAACTGGTTGTCCAAAAATTCAGTTCTATTGCAACACTAACTCCTTAGCATCAGACTCCACAGGTTTAAGGGCTCAGTCCCATAAGACTGTCCTTCCATCATATGCTGTCTCAAGGACCGGGTCCCCAGGTTAGCTGCACTTCTGTCTGACTTGGCTAAAAATTCAGAGGCTCCCACAACCTCCTTGCCAGGTTTGGTGATTCACTGGAATGTCTCACAAAACTCAGGAAAGTGCTTTTCTTATTGTTACCTATCTATTACAAAGGCTACAACTCAGAACAGTCAAGTAGAAGAGATGCACAGAGCAAGGTATGGGGGAAGGCAAGGAGCTTCCCTGCCTTTTCTGGGTGTGCCACCCTCCAGCACCTCATTGTGGTCGCTGACCAGGAAGCTCTCTGAACCCTGTTGTTTAGTGGTTTTTATGGAGGTTTTATTGCGTAGGCATGATTGATTAAATCATTGGCCACAGGTGATTCAACACAGTCTCCAGCCCCTTTCCCCTCGCCTGGAAAGTCAGGAGGTGGAGCTGAATGTTCCAACTCACTAATCATTCTGTTGTCTTTCTGGGGACCACCTTCCATCATGAAGTTATCCAGGGACCCTCAAGAGTTATCCAGGGACCCTCAAGAAGACAACAAGATGAGAGAAAGTTTGGAACTTCCTAGAGACTTGTTGAATGGTTTATATATTAATGTAAACTTAGTTATTGTTGAAAGGGGCTTGTTATGAAAGACAAAAGATACTCTCATCACTCAGGAAATTCCAAAAAGTTTTAAGAGCTTTCTGCCAGCAATTGGGTACAAAAACTAAATATTTCTCATTATACCTCGGTGACATATTTTCATAATAAAATGGAACTTTTTGGGGAGAGGGTTAACATTTGTTATATTAGGATAAATCATTTGGCTCATTCTGGGTTAATTTGATATTCCCCCCTTTAAAAAAAACTGGGAATTGCTATTCCAAATAAAAGTCCTCTCACTCTAAAGAAAAGGCCAAAGCCCTCTGTATAAATTAACTAGAGCTGCTGTAAGAAAATATCACAAGCTGGATAATTAAACAGCAAAGATTTACTGTCTCACAACTGTGTAGGCTAGAAGTCCAAAATCAAGGTGTCAGTAGGGCTGGCTTCTTTTGAGGGGCTGTGAGACAGAGGATCTACCCCAGATCCTCTCTCCATGGCTTGTACATGCCCCTCATTTACATCTCTTAACATCACCTAGCTTTCCCTCTGTGTTTATCTCTATGTCCAAATTCCCCCTTTTTATAAGGACAACAGTCATGTTGGATTAGGGCACACCTTAATGTCCTCACTTTAACTTGGTTACTTCTGTAAAGATCCTACCTCCAAATACAGTTACATTGTACATACTCAGGGTTAGGACTTTAACATATAAATTTCAGGGAGACACAATTTAAGCGATAATATCCTCCACTTTCTAATGAGCATCATTCCTGAATCAGTTACTAAGGGTTATGTGATGATTTTGTGTGGAGGCAGAAGTGGGAGTATAATGTATCAAGGGAAAGAGAGTAGGGTTGATGACTTGTTATGTAAAACATTATGTGTGTATTGGATAAAATTGTACCCAGGTATAGATAAATATCCAATCAGGAATTACATTTCAATACAAATCTGACATTATTTTTGGGAAGCCTATATTTCAGAGGCATCTAGTATAAGTGCTTCTGTTATTCAGAATCTTTGCTAATTAACATAAATTGATGATAGAAATATACTTTCTTGTTGAAATAAATTGATTAAATTTCCATTCAATATGAGTGGATTGGCTAAAATATTTGAAAGATATACTCTACTTTTGTGTGAAATCGGCATGATAACTGAGACTTGGGACCTACGTTGGATGTTTACACCTTGATTTCTAAATTGTTTCAGGTTTAGTCACTGGGCTGTAGAATTTCTGATTGTTTAATATGGTAGGATGACAGAATACTCCTTCCAGAAAAATTTTGTGGTTTCCCCAAGTGACCTTTAATACAATGTATGATTGCAACACTTAAAAAAAGACAGAAAGTTGAGACTTCTTTGTGCTTACAGAACCAGTTGTATAAAACCTTTTTGTGCTTGCATAAAATAAAACTTTAATAAATATATACATATGTGTTGCAAAATTTGATCACAACTGGATGGCTAAATTGTGGTGAAATGGCTAATCTCCATCCAAGGTTAAGAGTTTGTGTAATTGAGGGGGCGGAGCAAGATGGCCGAATAGGAACAGCTCCAGTCTCCAACTCCCAGCGCGAGCGACACAGAAGACCGGTGATTTCTGCATTTTCAACTGAGGTACTGGGGTCATCTCACTAGGGAGTGCCGGACAATCGGTGCTGGTCAGCTGCTGCAGCCTGACCAGCGAGAGCTGAAGCAGGGCGAGGCATCGCCTCACCTGGAAGCG
>NW_016803416.1:2552862-2561704 GCF_001698545.2 Rhinopithecus bieti
AAGTATAATAAAAAAAAAAAAAAAAAAAAAAAAAAAAAAGAGTTTGTGTAATTACATTTATCTCAGTTAACAATAGAGTTTGTATTATGGCCTTCAATTCCATCTTCCTTTAATTCAGTTTTAGGCCAGTGGTCATTTCACCAGTGGTCAGCCCCTGGAACTCCTGACCATGTCTGTTTTGTTAGGATGCAGCCCCTCCAAGTGGCTGTTAATAAGGAAGTCAAGGTGAGCCAGCCACATTGCTCTCCATTGCTCTGTATTCCCCTGCAGCAGTTGCATCTAAGGTTTCATGGGTATATCAGACCATATTGATGAGTTGGGGTTAACTAAACATAGTGACAATGTTAAACAGGAAAAACAGTAAGTGACCTGACATGGCTGCACACATAGATTGTGGACACTTTAAAAATAATGCTCCATAAAGTATCTCTTTCACTGGTAAGGTCCTACATGGACACACCAACTTGTCTTATGATCCTACTCTATGCCCCTGTCATTCAACCTGTCCACTTTGAGTCTTTACTCTCCACCTCCCGCCACCCATTATTCACACACATCTATTTGGCCATAGTGTTTATTATCACTTCCAACCACATTTGCAGGATATATTGAAACAGAGTAATCCTCAGCAATGCATTTCCTAAATTCTGACATTTTCTAATCTGGAACACAGGCTTGTTCTATTTCTCCATTCTGTTTAGAACAAAGGTCAATTCCTCTCCAATGCCCAGGCCACATTTCAGGCCAAACAAATCAGAATTTCTGAGGGTAGAACCGTGAATTTTTTAAGCTCCCCAGGCCAGAGTTAAGAACCACTGATCTAAAAAAACAACAAGAGGGATGGCGAGAGGGCGGCTGGCTTTGACATTAAGTACAAGTCCATATACATTTCCTAGAAGCAAACATGAAGTCTCAGACGCAGTATAGCCTAAATATGTTGCATGACAAATACATACTTTCCTCACTGTAAAATAATTTAAACAATTGTCTCTTCCCACACTAAATATAGCACCTTACCTTATTACAAGCAGAAGTTCTGATTTCTGTTTGTTAATTGAATTCTTGATTTCAGACTGTACTTTAGTGGCCTTTGGTACATTAAAGAAAACAAAAAAACAAGTTCTGAATCTACCTGTAGTTTATTGAGATTTAAAAATCAAAATATCTTCATTACCTTATTTTTGCTATTTAATGTTTTACTTTGGAATCAAATTATACTCACATAATTCAAAGGGTTAAATTGTTTTAGAATTATTTATTGAGAAACAGCTACTTTATGTCCCTCGTCTTATTTCCTTTTCTCACGGTAAAACATTTTTATAGTTTCTGCTTCATTTACTGAGTGCTGTGACACACATTTCAGCTCCTTTTGTCATCTTGTTCTCTCCTTACTGAGCCATGGGCTCTCTACGTTTGCTCACATTTGTAAGTTGATAGATTCATTAGGTTAAGTAACTTGGTGCTGAATTCTGATCGTAGTTTTCACTTATTGTGATGTATTGTTTTCTTGTAGGGGTTCTTAAGTAAACTTTTGTTTTTTCTTTTGTATTCTTATTTTTCTCCTTCCTTCTTTGTTTGTCTTGTGCTGCTTCCTTTAAAAAATTATTAAGGGGAAATTCGTAGAACATAAAATTAATCACTTTAAAATTTACAGTTCAATGTTATGTAGTACATTCACAACATTGTGGAACCATATCTTTATCTTGTTCTACCACATCTTCACCCTAAAAGGAATCTCCTTGCTCACCAAGCAGTCTCTTTACCTTTTGATAAGACAAAATACTTATCATATTAGCTACCCATTGCTGTGTAACAAATGGCTGAAACATAGCGACTTCAACCAACAATCATTTCTTAATCTTATAGTTTGTGAGAGTCAACAATCAAGACATGGCCTAGACTTCAACTTAGCATTTTGCACAAGGCTCTACTCAAGGTGTCAGGAGCTGCTGTTGTGTCAAGGCTTGACTTGGAGGGAGTCCCTTTCTAAGCTTGCTCATGTGGGTGTTGGCAGGACTCATTTTCTTGCAGGCTGTTGGACTAGGGGCCTCTGTTCCTTGCTAGGTTTTGGCCAGATGCTGGGCTCAATTTCATGCTGTGGACCTTTCCACAGAGAAGCTCACATCAGGACAGTTGGCTCCATCAGAACAAGTGAGGAAAAAACAGAAAGAAGAGAGAAAGACAGAGACAGAGACAAAGAGAGCCCACAAGTCTTTTTGTAACCAGTCTTGGAAGTAACATCATATCATGTCAGCCCTATTTTATTTGTGAGAAGCCATCACTAGGTCCAGCCCATACTAAAAGAGAGAGGATTACACAGTGGCATGAGTTAGCAATGTGCTGAGAATTGGGGATCCCTAGGGGGTATCTCAGAGGCTGCCTACCACTCATGGCATTCTCCAGATTTTATTTGTTTGTTTGTTTGGAAATGGTGGAAATTCGAGGATCTATTATCCAATTTTGAGTAATTGTTCATAATTAGAAAGTGGTTTTGTTTTTTTCCCATTGTACATCTAAGAGAATTTGCATTAATTTAGGGGATAAAAAATTTACAAAGGCAAAACACTTAACAATGAAGACTGAACACAATAAAGCTTTGACTATATGTGCCTTGCACATTAAAAAGGCAGTCAGATAGAATTGAATAGTTATTATAAACCTATACCCAAATGACTGTCTCCATAAATGCATATGCTATATCCTAGGTATGGAGCAAAAATATATTGATCATTAAGAAGAGGAAAGATCAATACTGGCTGCAGCTACTAAGGAGGGAACACACTTAGAAAACCTTACTTAAAGGAGAAGGAACATTATGGTGGTTATTTGAGCAACAGGAAACAGATGATATTTAACACGAAGAAGAGAATATTTTGTGAGTTTTGGAGCTGTTTTGGGATTTGCCAGTGTAAGAGGGCTGTGATGTCTTTGTGTTTCCCTGGCGGTGGACATGGAACCTCAGAGTAGAAAGAGCTTCTTAAAGATCTAGGTTGTGTATCCTGCATCCTCTCCCACCCCACCCCAGCCAATTAATTGTGTAACTTTGAGTAAGTTCCCTAACATTTTTAGGTTTCCATTTTCCTGTCTGGAAATTGTGAAAATCACTGCATATATGTCAAAGAGTTGTTATAATAATAAACTTGTAGTAGAAGTTTAAGGATACATTATACTATATTTGCTTATACTTAATGAGGACTAAGAGTTGGAAACATTTAGAGGGGTTACATTTTGGCTTAAAATTGAGAGGCATTAAGTATTAAGCCAATAGTGGTTAGCTTTTGGCTTAATATTGGGAAGAATTGTCACAATTTAGAGGAGGAGTTAGCAAACTATGTCAGGTGAGATTTTGCACATGGCCTGTTGTTGTATGGACTGTTAGTGAGGCATGGTTTTTATACTTTTAAAGTGTTTTTGATGAAGTAGCAGCAACAAAAGTAGCAGTGGAGACTGTCCATGGCCCACAAAGTCAAAACTATTTGCTATCTGACCCTTTATGAAAAACGTTTGCCAAACCTGAAAATCTTTCTCAAAATGAGCCGACATCCTTGGGGAGTGAGTGGGTTTTCTGTCAGTTGAGAAGGCAGTAGAATGGGGATGATGTAGGAAGAAATGAAGTTGAGTAAAAAGAATTCAAACCCTCGAGGACAACTGAAGAAATATCCTCCGAAGTCCTTCTCAACCATAAGATTCTACCAGTTTGTGGCCGCCCGTTCTGTATTTTGAAAGCTCTTGTTGTTAGAGAGTTCTTCCTTATATTGAACAAACTCTTTCTTTGCAAATTCTATTCATGCCTGTTTTCTTTGCTACCTTTGTTCTTTGCTGTCTCTTGGAAGCTGTTGTCAGGAAGGTGTTTGGAGAAAATTGAGGCTTAGGTCATCTTTGCTGTCTTGAAACCAGATTAGTCCATATGTTATGACAAAATGTTAAACAGGCATAGTGTTGATAGTGATGAAGGCACAGAGGCAAATAAGAGGACTCTCTTCCTGTTAATAAAAATAAAAATAAGAAATACTGTCCTGAACTTGCTTAGCTTTTAATCCTGATAGACGACACTAGGACATATTATAGCCATAACAACAAAATTTTACTGAGCATCTATGTGCAAGACACTGCATATATATTATTTAATTCAATTCTTACAAAAGCACTATGAGGTACCAATTATTATCACAACAGTAATTGAACATAACAGAAAAATCTACATCTGATGAGATAGGTACTATTATCATCTCCATTTTACAAGTCAAAAGATGAGGTTTAGAAGCATTAACAAACTTTTCTTAAGTCAAGTAAGTGAGTAGCAGGCTCTGAAGTCAAGCCTTGGCCTGCATACCCCAAAGCCCATTCTCCTACCCATAATGATGTTCAACACATGGTACTTTCTATTTGTGGTAATTATGAGTAATGTGAATACCACTGCTCCAAAACCTCTTCCCTCCCTTTACTGGTAATACAAAATCCAGTTGTCTCATTTTACATATTTTCTCCCTCTAAGGTATTAGAAGGAGTAGGGTCCCTCACACACTATTTTTTCTGAGTGCCTAAAACATGATAGGTATTTTTTTTTACTGTTTATTTTTATTATCTGTCTCTATGTGCATAGGGAAATGGATTGGTATGAAATCCAACATTTTTCCTGTGCTGTGTTTGGCCAAAGAGCAATGGTTTTTAGGTCTCCAGGCAAGTGTAATGAATATTTTTTTAAAGAAAATATTATCCTGAAGCTACCTGAATCTCTTATGTGTGGTAGCATTCCACATTCCCTCCCGTCTGTGTTTCTGCTTCTCCGGAATTTGACTCTTCCGCATTGCTTTGCTACTTGGAAGAAAGTCTGTGTCTTTTTCTTGTTATTTACCTCATCTTAAAAGTCATCGTGTGCATTGGGGATATTTATTAATCTTTTTTAAAAAGATGGCTTTTCCAGGACCATCATTAGTACAACAGTGAAAATGACACCCCCCCAAAAAAAGGTGGGCATACAATGTTTCCGTTTTAATGTTCTATAACCAGGAGATATGAATTTAGCTAAAGAATAGAAAAATTCTTGACTAGGCATTGAGGTCATGGAGTAAGATTGAGATGAAGATGATTTTTTATTTTTTAAGAGTTGTTGATGGAGGTGCAGGCGTGGGGGGCTGATGCCACAGAAGGAGTGTTTCTCTGGTACCAACCCTAGGTATTCTCCGTGGGTTTGGAATAAAGTGGATCTGAGCAGTCAAGGTGGGTTTCATGTCATCCCAGATGAGCTATTTAAACTCACTCTCCCAGAAGCTTGAATCTTTGAGACCACAAAGATGCTGAGCCATTCCCAAGGTGGCCTGAGGAAAAAGCTGTCCATTAGTTCCAGGTTTACTTCTGGGTGGCAAAGCCAAATGGACTTATGTGCACTTGCCTTGGCTTGAGGATGGGGAAGGACTTGATAGATAGAGCAAACAAGACCTTAGACCATGAAGAAAGTAGAGGCAGGTTAAAGTTACCAGAAGAAGAGGGTATGCTGCCCAGGCAAGAAACCACACATGCCCTGAAGCAAGCACAATTGCTTAGTTGTGTTACTAATCCTTATCCTAACCTAGGCTGGGACATATCTTATTATTTATTTATAATACAATTCATTTAGCAGTCTATTGAGTTGCCAATTTGCTCAAGGCATCTCAAGGTGTCTTTTTCAACTTATGTATTTTCTCTATCTTACATGGCCTTCATATTTCTTCCCCAGGACCACTTTGCTTTATTAACATTGCTTAATCCGTTAATACAAAAGTCTGGGATTACTTCTACTGAATTTCTCTCAGGCCAATCAATTTGGGATAATCGTGTTCCTTCATAATCCTCAAATGCTCCACGCAAATATCTACTACTGCGTTCATTATGTATTTTTATAATTTCCTGTTTATATATTTACCTCTTCCAATTATTCTGCGGCTCATTCTTCTTTTACAGATAAAATAAAAGATTTTAAAGGCCTCAGACTGAAATAAGTCATTTTCTGAATAGGATTAGTTTCTTTTCTATTTTCTTTCTTTCTTCCTTTTTTTTAGAGACAGGGTCTCACTTTGTCACCTTAGCTGGAGTGCAGTGGCACGATCCCAGCTCACTGAACCCTCGACCTCATGGACTCAAGGGATCTTCCCGCCTCAGTCTCCCAAGTAGCTGGGACTGCAGGCATGTGCCACCATGCTAATTTTTTGTATTTTTTTGTAGAGACAGGGTTTTGCCATGTTGCCTAGGCTAGTCTCGAACTCCTGAGCTCAAGTGATCTGCCCACCTTGGCCTCCCAAACTGTTAGGAATTCAAGCATGAGCCATTGCACCTGGCCAAGACCAGTTTAAGATAAACTAGCACATGATCACGTAACTGATTCATGTTACATCATGTAAGAAGGCAGATACAAAAGGCCATTCATTGTATGACTGCATTGATATGAAATATCCAGAATTGGAAAATCCATATAAACAAAAACCAAAGGCTTGAGGAAGACAGAAATGGGAAGTGACTGCTTAATGAGTATAGAGTTTCCATTTGGGGTGAGATGAAAAATTCTGGAACTAGGTAGTGGTGATGGCTACACAACATTGTAAATGAGCTTAACGACACCAAAGTGTATACCTGAAAATGGTTACATGGTAAATTTTGTTTTATGTGTATTTTACCACAATAAAAATAAACCTAAAAAGAAGTAAGTGAAAATACAAACAACAATAAAGTCTGGTTAGAATGTTCTGACTTCTTTTGCTTCTCTGGATTCGAAATCTTTGGCCTTCTATGGTGGGTCCATAACCTGCAGACTCTCCACAATAATTTTCTTCTCTAAGTCCCCATATGGAATAAAAAGGGAGAGAGGATTTCTGTACAAGGAAAATGTGATTAAATACTATCATAACCAGGTAACTTATTAAACACAACTAGAGATTGTTTTACTTTCTTTCTATTTACAACTATTTTAATTTACAAAATAACAGCCATTTTCAAACCAAAAGGGACAAGTGCATAAAGTAAAAGTCACATTAATAATCTGTCATGACTAAGACAAAACTATGTATAACCAAATTAGAGTTTTATTATTCATTTTCTGTGCATACAAACTGCATTCCCTTGCTTCTCTTGCAGTTAGGGGAGGTAATGTGTAATTGCATTGTGGCCAAAGGGGTGTTAGTGAAAGTAATGTAACTCAATTCCAAGGCTGCCATTAAAATGCCTGCACAGTCAGCATGTTCTCCTTGCCTTCTGCAATAATTTTGAAGGCAATATGCTTTAAATAGTAGGGTTAGAAGGAACCTGAATCTAATGTCACTGCTTGGAAATGAGCTGCTAAGAAGAGCTGGGGGACTTGCATAAGACTGTTGATATGCATGAAAGAAAACTTATATTGTTATATCATTAAGCTTCTGAAATTCAGGATCTATTTGTTATCACAGCATAACCTCTCATATTTTGATTCAATCTTATTCACTGGAGGTAACTACTGTATATCAATGTTATTTTTTTCAAAGTATAGAATGTTTCCATGCCATGTCTATTCCTATTCCTTTCAGATCTCAGATCTAGTTTGAGTGACCCACTTATACTAATAGGCTATGTGCTTTCCTAGATCAGATAAGGGAATCCCATACCCCTAGCTTGGTATTTGCTTAGGAATGTGTATGTGATGTGATTCTGGCCAAAGGGAAATTAGAAGAAGTCTAACACAGGTTTCTTGGAAAGGTGTTTCCATAAGTTAAAAAAAATGTTTTTCTTATTTTGCTCAATATTGTTATGAAGCCTGTATTTGTGGAACCATATACTGATGAGTGGAGTTATTGTGAGAACAGTTTATATGCCAAGTAGAGGAAACCGATGGAAGTAACCATCATTCTTCATGAATCATTGAACTAATACATTAATCAACTATTGAAATATATTTTTCCCATGACATTTTTGACATATGCAATAAAATTTTCTTGTTTTCCCCACTGTAAATTTTTTTCTGTTACTTGCAGCCCAAAGCATCTTAAGAAATATTGATATTTACATTGTTCCCAATAATTGTAATATTTCAGATAATATTGCAGCAAACATCATTGTACATTTTTTGTTATATCCAGAATTCTTTTTGTAATTGTATTTCTGGGTAACAGAGTGTAAGTATTTAAATTCTTGGGTAAATAGGTAAAACAAATAACATTTATATTTTGTGCTTTCACATTTCTTTTTGATGCTGTTTATACTGAAGCCAGCAATTGGAAAACCAGATCTATATGAGTCAAGCACTATTTTTTCACCCATTGTACTATGATGTCTTCTCTTGAGCTTAAAAAAATGTAGGACTCAAAAAAATGTCTTTAGGTGTTTGTATCAAACAATTTTCTTCCACAAAACTGACTCAACCACCAGCATTATCAGGAAAACTTCCCATGATGTTTGTGGGCTAGGTCCATATGTTTCTTGAGACATTGATCAATTCAGTGGTGGCTTTGTTGCATTTATCACCAGGACTTATTTGCTAGGGACTTACCTTGTTGAATTCCTCCCTGTTTGAATAGTCACTTCCTCCTGTCTCGGCTGGCTGGCTTTGATGTCTAGTACTGTCTGGTATTATTTTTAAGATGAGTGTGGGAAGAAAAGAGGAAATGTGTCTGCATATTGCACCAACCTCTGATCCATGAGTACTTTTCTACTTCTGAATTTTAAGATGTACTTCACTAGGGGTTTAAGTTTCTTTTCATTCTAGTCCCAATTTAAGCCCTGTCTAATAGCCTTTTCTTAAGTAAACATTCATAATTCATAAAAAAGCTTTGAAAATGGGATCTGGAAAAACCCTAACCAAAGAATCTTCCGAGCCGCTGCATTTTTTTTTTTTTTTTTC
>NW_016803416.1:2562105-2563595 GCF_001698545.2 Rhinopithecus bieti
TTTTTTTTTTTTTTTCTAATTTAGCAAAGCAGGTGTGGAGTTGGGACTGTAGATTTCTAATCTTTATTCTTCCACTTACTCACTGACTACACTTGGGCAAGTGACTTAAATGCTCTGGACAATGGGTTCTCTATATAAAAAGCAGAGGAATTAACCAGAGCAACCCTAGACAAAATTGGAAAGTTGCTAGAGTTGGTCTCATGTACTCTTTGTCATAATTATTATTATACTTCAAGTTAAAGGATACTTGCGCAGAACGTGCACGTTTGTTACATAGATATATACATCCCATGGTGGTTTGCTGCACCCATCAACCCGTCATCTACATTAAGTATTTCTCCTACTGCTATCCGTCCCCTAGCCCCCCACTTCCCGACAGGCCCTGGTGTATGATGTTCCCCTTCTTGTGACCATGTGTTCTCATTGTTCAACTCCCACTTATGAGTGAGAACATGTGGTGTTTGATTTTCTGTTCTTGTGTTAGTTTGCTGAGAATGATGGTTTCCAGCTTCACTCATGTCCCTGCAAGGGACATTAACTCATCCTTTTTATGGCTGCATAGTGTTCCATGGTATATATGTGCCACATTTTCTTTATCCATTTTATCATTGATGGGCATTTGGGTTTGTTCCAAGTCTTTGCTATTGTGAACAGTGCTGCAATAAACATACGTGTGCATGTGTCTTTATAGTAGAATGATTTGTAACCCTTTGGGTATATACCCAATAATGGGATAGCTGGGTCAAATGGTATTTCTACTTCTAGATCCTTGAGGAATCGCCACACTGTCTTCCACAATAGTTGAACTGATTTACACTCTCAACAGCAGTGTAAAAGTGTACCTATTTCTCCACATCTTCTCCAGCATCTGTTTTCTGACTTTTTAATGATTGCCATTGTAACTGGTGTGAGATAGTATCTCATTGTGGTTTTGATTTGCATTTTTCTAGTGACCAGTGATGATGAGCTTTTTTTCATGTGTTTTTTGGCCCATAAATGTCTTCTTTTGAGAAGTGTCTGTTCATATCCTACACCCACATTTTGATGAGATTGTTTTTTTCTTGTAAATTTATTTAAGTTCTGTGTAGATTCTGCATATTAACCCTTTGTCAGATCGATAGATTGCAAAAATGTTCTAGCATTTTCTAGGTTGCCTGCTCACTCTGATGATAGTTTCTTTTGCTGTGCAGAAGCTCTTTAGTTCAATTAGATACCATTTGTCAATTTTGACTTTTGTTGTCATTGCTTTCGGTATTTAATCATGAAGTCTTTGCCCATGCCTATGTCCTGAATGGTATTGCCTAGGTTTTTTTCTAGAGTTTTTATGGTTTTAGGTCTTACATTTAAGTAGTTAATCCATCTTGAGTTAATTTTTGTATAAAGTGTAAGGAAGGGGCCCAGTTTCAGTTTTCTGCATATGGCTAGCCGGTTTTCCCAACATGATTTATTAAATAGGGGATACTTTCCCCATTGCTTGTTTTGTCAGGTTT
>NW_016803416.1:2564250-2597926 GCF_001698545.2 Rhinopithecus bieti
ACGGATTCACAGCCGAATTCTACCAGAGGTACAAAGAGGAGCTGGTATCATTCCTTTCAAAACTATTCCCAACAATAGAAAAAGAGGGACTCCTCCCTAACTGATTTTGTGAGGCCAGCATCATCCTGATATCAAAACTTGGAAATACACACACACACACACACACACACACACACACACACACACACACACAAAATTCAGGCCAATATCCCTGATGAATATCGATGTGAAAATCCTCAATAAAATAATGGCAAACCAAATCCAGAAGCACATCAAAAAGCTTATCCAACACGATCAAGTTGGCTTCATCCCCGGGATGCAAGGCTGGTCCAACAAATCAATTAACGCAATCCATCACATAAACAGAACCAATGACAAAAACCACATGATTATCTCAGTAGATGCGAAAAAGGCATTTGATAAAATTCAGCACCCCTTCATGCTAAAAACTCTCAATAAACTAGGTAGTGATTGAACATACCTCAAAATATAAGAACTATTTATGACAAACCCACAGTCAATATCATTCTGAATGGGCAAGAGCAGGAAGCATTCCCTTTGAAAACCAGCACAAGACAGGGATGCCCTCTCTCACCACTCTTATTCAACGTAGTATTGGAAGTTCTGGCCAGGGCAATCAGGCAAGAGAAAGAAATAAATAAAGGGTGTTCAAATAGGAAGCGAGGAAATCAAATTGTTTCTGTTTGCAGATGACATGATTGTAAATTTAGAAAACCCCATGGTCTCAGCCCAAAATCTCCTTAAGCTGATAAGCAACTTCAGCAAATTCTTAGGATACAAAATCAATGTGCAAAATTCACAAGCATTCCTAAACACCAGTAACAGACAGAGAGCCAAATCGTGAGTGAACTGCCATTCACAATTGCTACAAAGAGAATAAAATACCTAGGAATACAACTTACAAGGGATGTGAAGGACCTCTTCAAGTAGAAATACAAACCGCTGCTCAAGGAAATAAGACAGGACACAAACAAATGGGAGAACATTCCATTTCTCATGGATAGGAAGAATCAATATTGTGAAAATGGCCATACTGCTCAAAGTAATTTATAGATTCAATGCTACCTCCAGCAAGCTACCATTTACTTTCTTCACATAGTTAGAAAGAAATACTTTAAATTTTATATGAAACAAACAAACAACAACAAAACAAAACAACAACAAAAAGCAGAGCCTGTATAGCCAAGACAATCCTAAGGAAAAAGAACAAAGCTTGAGGCATCATGCTACCTGACTTCAAGCCATACTACAAGGTCTCACGTACTCTTATCTTCTCCTAGCATTCTCTTTTCTCCTCTTCACCAACAGGTACATGTTCTTATTGTGTCTCGTGAATATTTTAGGGTCTCTGATTCTGGGTTCTTTTGTTCCATTTTTCTCATGCATTATCTCTCATTCCAAAACCCTTCATATTTACAGTCTCCTCAGACCTTTCTCCTTGAAAATGATATATTAATCCATGCTAATCAGTTAATGAGTTACTTCTCTTAGTATCTTGCTTTCATTCTAACAAAGACTTCTAATAAACATAGTATATCTATTATCTATTCTAAAGAAGTAACACAAAAAGTGGAAATTATAAGCACTTTGGTTGGGTCAATGGGAAGTGTTGAGGGTGGGGGTAGGTCAGGGCCCTCTTAAAAATCACTAGAAAATAGCCCGTTGACCTACCTTGTTGAATGGAACATATACAGATAGGGGTGCTCCTAATTTCCTTGAGGGGACTGCATGACCTTAGCATTCTTTTTATACTTTTAAAATCTGACGTGATTTTTAAAAATATAGAGAGAATTTATACACCTTGAAGGGAGAAATTGGGACCAAGGTTACCTATTAATTCAGAGAAGCCTAAATCCTAGCCAGATGTCAGCTGATTCCTCAACCCTTTTAGAGAGTTGGGCCTAAAGACCTGGCCACATCCCTGTGGCCCTTTTCTTAATGTTAAGGATCTTAAACCTTTGGTGTTGCTTATGGACACATATTCTGTCCCTGAACAGAATTCTGAGTTCTGTGTGGTCAGGACCTTGGCATTTTACTTCTTTTCATGTTCCGTGATACCTATCACAGGCTGGGGACATAAAATTACTTAATGAATATTGTTAACATATCTTTCTAGAGAAGAGACCAAAACAATTATACACTTGTTACCTCATGTTACTGCCAGAAAGCAGCCGTTGAAACTATTAATAGCATCAGCATCTTTATTTTTGCAGAAAGAGAAAAACAAAAGTGTCCAAGTGACTCATCTTACAGCACCACTGGAAAGCATGGCAGAATTTCATTAGAACTAAATTTTAACAAGTGGCTAAAGCAGAGAGCACGGGGAATATGATTTCTTCTGCGATCATTCTGCCAGCCCTTGTTCTCCCATTAGGAGGTCTGGAGCAAAAGGAGGAGGAATGACTGAGAACATGAGCTGGTTTCATAGGTGAGTTGGAACCAGAGAGATTCTAGTTATTCTCCACACCCAGTGGCATCGAGGAGAAAAAGTGGTAGGGCCTTGTTGTCGGGCTTAAAGGTGCCAGGCAGAGCCTTATTTGCTTCCCTTAGAAGCTCTCTTCATGTGCCATCATCTCAGATTTTGAATTTGAATACTCAAAGTTGTTCCCTAGGTCTACCGCTTACTAGCTAAACCTTTTTGGCAGAGCATGCAGTAGAGATTCTAAAAACTTCCCAATTGCCCACAAAGCCCTGCATTATGGGGCTCCTGGCTGCTTCCGTCCCCACCCTGTGAGCCACCTTGCCATGGACTCACCTTTCCAAGCAAGCTTTCCAAGGCCTTTGCACTTGCTGCTCCCTCTCCCTCGAGTGTTCTTCCATCACAGCTGCATGGCTGATGCCTCACTTTGTATAGGTTCCTGCTCATGCCAACTTCTCAGTGAAGCCTTTCGTGATAGCCCCCAATTTAAAGCAGCCCTTGACTGGACTCTGGCTTCTGATTCTGAAAAAACATAATAGAGTGTAATATCTTAAGGGAATATGAGACCTCTGAGGTCAATTAACAGGTATTTAATGTTGTTATCAGAAAAAGAAATGATAGATTGGTAAGGCAATGCATATGTTAATTAGCTTAATTGCATCTTTCTACAATATATACATAGATCAAACATCAGGGTAGGCACAATGGTTCACACCTGTAATACTAACACTTTGGGAGGCCAAGATGGGAAAATTCCTTGGGCCCATGAGTTCAAGACCATCCTGGGCAACATAGAGAGACCTCATCTCTAGAAAAAAAAAAAAAGGCAAGTGTGGCAGCACGTGCTTGTAGCCCCAGCTACACAGGAGGCTGAAGGGAAGGACTGCTTGAGCCTAGGAGTTCTAGGCTGCAATGAGCCAGGATCATGCCACTAAACTTCAGCCTGGGTGAGAGAATGAGACCTTGTCTTAAAAAAAAAAAAAAAAATTCACATAGTATTCTAAATGTGCACAAATATTATTTGTCACATAAAATAAATTATATATATGAAAAGCATATATCTATGAAAAGAGACACCATCTGCTTTGTGCAAAATTGTAGACTCAGTATCTGTATCCTTGTATGTAATCATTTAATGTATTTAATGAGAAAATGAAGTCTCTCAAATTTTTTGTCTTTGTGTTATTATATGAAAAACAAGATTAATAATCCTACTTTCTTTTGTGAAGAGTTGATCTATATATAAAATCTTGGTAACTTTAAGAGTTGATATATATATAAAATCTTGGTAAACTTTATATACAAAGGTAAATAATTTGCATTTTTTTATAACTGAGTAATCTGAAAGAAATTTACTAAAAGCTTTAAATTTAGATGTTGATTAACTTTTTTCTTTTCTAAATTGTATTAACCATTTTGGGAACTTTTTGTCTTGTTTTAGGGATTGTAGTCATGATATATGTGATGATCAATAGTAATAATCAGGTACATTTATGTAGATAGAGATATATATAAACAGAGAGATAGATATGTAGATAGATAGATAGATAGATAGATAGATAGATAGATAGATAGATAGATCTGGAGAAGAACAATGCCCTGTTCATTGGTTCTACTTTCCAATTTCCTTAGTCTCTAACAAGATCAAGTAAAATTCATGATTCTAGCTATCTTTGAAAACAAGGGAATTTTTGCAGTTTAACAGCAGTCAGTAAATCAAAAGGAAGAACTTTCTTGTTAGATGGAAAATAATACACCTGACTTCAGACATAGAAACTGTGATATGCTGGTGGAACTTCCACTTGAAAATCCCTAGTGGGCTGTTGATTATTAGCAACTGGTGGGCAGAAAGAAGTTAGCAAGTATTATTTATTTGGGTTTCATCTGAATGTAGATAATAGGGTTAAATGTAAAAACTGGTTATTCCCCTATACAAGTTCAATATTAAAATAGCAACTTCAAATGACATGGTAGTGTGAAGTGCTTCACATATGTTAGACATCATGCTTTGTGTTTTTCATGCATTATTTTAATTCTCATAATACCCTCATGAGTAGGAGCTAGTTTTATCACCATTTTTAGTTGAGGTGACCAAAATTTGCTGAAACAAATCAATTTGCAAAAGCCAACAGAGCTAGTAAGAGTGGGAGCTGGAATTCAAACCCAGGTTTGTCTAACTTGAAAGTCAAAGGTTTTAATTACTATATTAGATCATATACTGTGCGATTTATACAATAAAAATTAAATGCATATTCTTAATCAGGAGGGCTGTCCCTTTATAACACTTTGCATGAGAGGCCCAGAAAGTCATTGAAATGACTCCAGGGTTTTAGTTACACAGCTCTCTGAAAGTAACATCCAATATGAAACCCAAAGGGCGATTTCATATTCTCTGCTTATACATTGGCTATTCATAACATATTCTTTACAAAAGCACTACCCTTCTTTTTCAAAGTGCCAGGGAAATTGCGTGTGACATAGGCTTTTGAGTAGAGTTCACTTTTGTCTATGTAAGTATTGGGATATGTGTTATATTAGTATTTGTTTCTCACTGAAATAAATATAATGTGCATATTATAACTAAACTGAAATAGTTCCTGGCATGAAAGCACAGAATGATGAATGAAACCTAGTGTGATTTGCCTATAATTGTGCTCCTCTGTGTCTGCCTTACGCCCTTTCTTTTATTTCATTCCACGCAAGTCTAACAGAGAACAAGCAGCCATGCTAAATCATACTAAATTATTCCTAAATTATTCAATACAGCACTTGGCGGATGTTTGCAAGCTATGTATACTAAAGATGATGGTAATCTTTGTAGGGAAGAGAAAGGCCAGAGAACTTTCACATATTCAGGAAATGTGCTTAGACATGCATTTATTTTCTTTGCTTTGTTTCTTTTAAAGATTCAGAAGCGTTTGTGAGTGTATTACAGCGGAGTTGGCAGACAACCCTTATTTGTTTTCTCCATTAGATACTTAGGGGATAGATACCACACTAAAGGGTATAGCAATAGAGGAGGTAATGTACGTAGGCAGTGGCAGTGGAGGCTCAATACACACACACACACATACACACACGCACATACACAACCTAGGAATAATTTAGGCAGTAAAAATTAAACACATATTCCTAATCAGGAGAGCTGTCCCCTTACAATACATTATATGAAAAGCCCACAAAGTCACTGAAATAACTCCAGTGTTTTGGTTACACAGCTAGAAGGAAGAGGGGTTCGAAGAGCAGTTCTAAGACTCCAGACAGGCCAGCAGTAACAGTCAAGCAGCCAGTAGGTAGCTGCCCTTGCACTTGACTATGATTTATGGTCAAATCTCCAATTCTTGGCAACTGGGACTGGCAAGAATGAAGATAGAGACTGAGAAAAATTAAAAATAAGTGCAGTTTTCAGAACCAGAACAAAAGTGCAGGAATAAGCTATGCAGGTGCAAAATTCCCATTATTGGGCTGGAGTAGTTTAAGTTTCTCCTGTCCTCTGTCAGACCTAATGCAAGAGATTAAGAATGAGACCGCTTACTTCTGTATGCGGAGTCAAATAGGTCCAGGCACAAAGGACAGCCTTTTACTCTTGAGTTTGCATTTTGCTGCACCAACAGTAACTACACCATATGCAATGATAATTGAATTGGAATAGCAATGCAATTGATTAATGCCAGACAACCAAGTGATTCTGTGAGAGTTGGTGAATTTATAAATATGTACAAGTGAATAAATGTTTATCGACTCATAATTATCTTTATTAGTTAGGATACCATTAAGAAACAGATGGCATATTCAATTAGAGTAATTGAAAAAAGTATTAAGAAAGGTTATTTTCAAGGATGTAGGCATGTTGAAGGGAAATCAACCACAGATGATGAAGCACCCTGGGGTTAGTAACTGCTGGAAGCTATTACTGTATTTAGGCCTAAAAGAATAGAAACAGAATAGAAACCACCTACACAGTCCATATTAACATACATTTGCTTTTTCAAACAACTCTTCCCTAGGAAGATGAAGTTTTAAATAACTTTATTGCTTGATTTAGAAAATTTCTACAAGTCCATTTATTTCAACATCATACTGTTTAACTTATCCTTATTTGAGTAAATATCCTCTTATCAGGATAACAGATGATTCAACCGAGCTTAACAAGCAAATGTTTATTCTTTAACTTACCTGTAAAACCTGTCTTACTGTATGTACCAACCCTAAACTATTATATCACAAGTGTTGCCCAATTTTTTTTTTTTTTTTTTGAGATGGAGTTTTGCTCTTGTCTCCCAGACTGGAATGCAATGGCATGATCTTGACTCACTGCAACCTCCATCTCCCGGGTTCAAGGGATTTTCCTGCATCAGCCTCCCGAGTAGCAGGGATTATAGGTGTGTGCCACCATGCCCAGCTAATTTGGCATTTTTAGTAGAGATGAGGTTTCACCATGTTGGCCAGGCTAGTCTTGAACTCCTGACCTTAGGTGATCTGCCTGCCTTGGCTTCCCAAAGTGCTGGGATTACTGGCATGAGCCACCATGCCTGGCCAAGTTTTGCCCAGTTCTAAGCATACTCCTACATTGAAAACTTTACCTTAAATCAGAACCTCAAAACATATATAATCTTGACATTTCTCTCCCTCCTTCAAGATACTGCTAAGAATATGTCAACATAATGATCTGTCTTCCTGCGAGAAACAAAAAACAGCCTTGTCTAGTCAACACAAACTCTCACATGTTGTAGACTGCATCCTTAAAACTTTAGATCTGCAAAAACTGATCCAGAAAAGCTGGACTTTCTAGAAATATGCTGAGGTAACATTTTAAAAGCTGATTTTTAGTTTTAAAATAAGTTGAAAATCACAAATAGTAAAAATCACCCTGGAAAATCCCTAAATTGCCCATAAATATTGAGTACAAGATTCTTGGTAGATAGCTCTGTTCACTAATATGCATGTATTGTATGATAATATATTCAACATGCAATTCCATAGAAGAACAATAATCAGCAAGTAAATAATTTGAGGGTTTTTGCAACACCTCACAATTTTGTGGAAATTTTAAATTCTAGTATTATCATTATTTTCTACAATAGATTGTAGCAATTTTCCCAATTTTGGTTAATGTTTCCCTAAAGACTTCCAGGAATTATTTTGTTAAACAACTTTTGATCTTGAAATAAGTTGCAACGTAAAGTTTCATAAAAGTACAAAGAAGAATTGTATATCCTTTACACATATTCACTGATTTTGAATATTGTCCCACATTTGCTTTTTTATTCTCTCATTGTGCGTGCACGCACACACACACACACAGGTTTCTGCTGAACCATTTGAGAATAGATTGCACACATCATTATTTTTTATCCCTTAATACTTTACTGTATATTTCTCAAGGGTATTTTCTTACAAAACCACAACCTAGTTATCAAATTCAGGAAATTTAATATTGTTATGCTAATTTTACCTAATGTAGAGTCCACATTCCAGTTTCATCAATTATCCCAATAATAGCATTCACAGCAATTTTTCTTCCAGTACAGAACCTGGGCCAGGTTCATGTATTGCAGTTAAGTTATCACATTTCCTAAATCTCACATAATTCTTTTTTTTTTTTTTTTCTTCTGAGACGGAGTCTCGCTCTGTCGCCCAGGCTGGAGTGCAGTGGGGCGATCTCCGCTCACTGCAGGCTCCACCTCCTAGGTTCACGCCATTCTCCTGCCTCAGCCTCCCGAGTAGCTGGGATACAGGCGTGCGCCACCACGTCCGGCTACTTTTTTGTATTTTTAGTAGAGACAGGGTTTCACCATGTTAGCCAGGATGGTCTCGATCTGCTGACCTTGTGATCCGCCAGCCTTGGCCTCCCAAAGTGCTGAGATTACAGGCATGAGCCACTGTGACTGGCCACTTAATTCAATCTTAAGGCTAATTTTCTTAGCCTTTTTTCCCCTCTTTCCTAACCTTGATATTTTGGATGATTACAAGCTGGTTGTATTGTAGACTGCCCTCAGTTTGGTTCACCTGACGTTTCCTTATCATATGACTTGGTTTAGTACTTACTGACGGGGCTGCTAAATACGTGATGTTATGTCCTTCTTAGGCTGTCACATTTGTAGGTGCATCATGTGTGTTTACATTTTATTTATGATGTTAACATTCATAACTTGGTTAAGGTGTTGTGTGGTTTCTCTATTGTACTGTAAAGTGTAATTTCTGTAAATTATAATTTGTAGGGATGTATTTCGAGATTATGTTAATAACCAGTTTCTCATCAACTCTGGTCCCATTAATTCCTTAATTCCTTCACCGGGGGAGTCACAACCCTCTTCATCATGTATACAATTTTTTCATGTTTGATAATCCCTTGGGAGTGGGTTTGGGAAATCACTGAGACCTTTAGATTTATTCTACATTTTGGCCAAGTTGATTGAATTCATGTAAATTAAATGTGGGTCTGCTAAAAGCTCTATTATGATAGTAATAAAAGAAGAGTCCTACGGATACAAGCTATAATCATTCACATTTGATATGGATGAAATGACTGACTAATAAATCAGATATGCAGTGTACAGTTTACAGAAAAATGATCGTGATAAATATAATTTCAACAAAAAATATTTTAACTATGCTGAATGGAAAATTCAATAATAAATTTAAATGGCCTAATTATATTTGCTCTGTAAAATGCATGCTTGACCAAGAAAATTTTCAGTGGTGTTATAATTCTGAATAAAATGTTTGCATTCATAAATACAGAACTCGGATATGCATGACATGAAGACTACCGTCACAATGGCAGACTGGGCATTTTTGCATATGGATGCTGGAGCCTGAACTCCAGGGTTGTAACTTCACTTCCACCACTTACTAGATTTGACCATGGACAAGTTACTTAATCCTTGCCTTGATGCTCTATCTGCAAAATGGGACAATAATAATATATAACCATATATAACTTTTATGAGGATTTGAAGATTTAACACATGTAAAAAAATGCTTGGAATAGTCCTGGCATGTTAATCTCAGTAAGAGTTACCATCATCATAATCACCACTTTCATAATAGTCACCTTCATTCTGTATTTTTCTGGGGTGGGGAAAGGAAATATTTCAAAGCTGGGAACCTCCTGTAGCCTGAAATTAATTGAGAAAATAATCCGGGATATTGCTGATCATTCTTTGACAGTAATGATAAGGTTGTGGCAACTTGTAAACTGAGTAAAATGGCACTATGGACTTTCCCTAGCATAGGTCATGAAAGGACATGTCTTTAAAATGTTTAGATCACACCTCTCAGTTGAGGTTTCATCACTGGAAACAATTTTTAACACCATTGACAGAATTATAACTGTCATGCTTCCAGTTTTAATGCCTGTGGCATGCTATGAGTTTAAGCTAAATTATCTCATTTAATCTCAGCACCAAATTTATAAGGAAGATATTATTATCAGTCTTATCTTACTAAGCAAGAACAGGTTTTGAAAAGCTGGAAAAGTTGCTGAAGTTCATGGATCTAGGCAGAAGAACCAGACTTTGAACTATAATATCAGGCTATATACTGATCCATTACACCATACTGCTTTCTGGAAATATACACCCTTGTCTGTGGGACAATTGTCACTTCACTTTGCATCAACTTTGCTGCTAATAGATATGCAGGCCTTCAGATTTGGTATTGCAATGAATAGTATTCTATTGTCAATTGTATTAATCAAAGTCCTGGGAGGAAAGGAGATGTTGTACATATGAGAATAATTTAAGAAAACATAATTAAGGGACTCCGTACTAAGGTAAGGGAGGAGTTAAGGAATTCGAAAAGAACTGGCAAAGCCTTCTGAAACTAACAATGACAGGAAGTCGTTACCACCATAAGGCCAACACAGGCAAGGGCAGGAGGCAGCCGCTGGCATTTGGAGACAGCTGCAGCCATGTGACAGAGGCCATTCCAGAGGAACACAACTTCTGCTAAACTGCCACCCTGTTGGAAGAGAGTAGGGCCTTAATAATCACCTCGATCTCTCTTTCCTTCAGTTTTCTGACTTCATTTCAGTGCCTCCCACTGGCCAAACCCAACTGGAAGCCAGAAGGCAAGGGAGCTTAGGTGACACCATTGGTAGAAGCCATTCTCCCTGGGCACAGATAAAGGCTGAGATGGGCAGAAATTACCAGGTTGGTTTTGCAGCAGGGTTGGGGGAGAAGGCAGGAGGAGAATGGAGACTTACTGTAGCACTAAGCATACCTGAGACATTATTCTAAATTACCATCACTTAGTAAAATATCGGTGGAGAAAATTGAAGAATTCAAAAATTAAAGATACAAATGCATTTAATAACAACATACTTTTCAAAGTGTGAGAGGAAAAAGTGACTTTTTTTAATTAAGAAAGAACATCCTCCAGATAATGTCATTGCATAGGTATGTGGAATGTAAAATGTTTGAATGTGATCAGCAGTTCTTCTTCAAGTTGCTTATGTGTTAAACTGATCCTTGAATGGGTTGCTATAATTACATTTTAGAGTCTGGCAAATCTTGCTAGTTTTTTGCTTTGCATTTAAATTGGCTCAGCATATTGGTGCCAGTGGAATTTACCAGGCTGGTGAGAGCTCAGCTCAGGTTTCTCAATGTTTCACAGCCCCACGGGCCCCTTACAATGTTTATTTGTACTATGTTATTACTGTAGGTCATCTGCTGGGGAATCACATTGTCACACACTCTCCTCGTGCATCCTGTTGTCTTGTCTTCTCCATAAGCAGCCCTGTGCTGTGAGCCAGCTCGGCAGGATTTAGTCTATGTGAAGGAAATTGAAAATGAACATTAACAGATTTTGTTCTTACTCATTTAGAAAATAATTCATATGCCTTCATTTTGGTGATGTTCATGGTCCTTCATTGACTCTCAAATTCCCGGACTCCTGAAGCCCATTTCTGAGTTGAGGTTTTTTCTGCCCTTGCCAATCACTAGGTGGTGAAACAACTATAGACTTGGTCATGCCCTTAACAGCTCATGAGGCTGAGCTTAACCCGGAGAAGGCCTTCCTGGTAAAAGGGAGCTGAAGCTGAAATCCATTAATTATTTGCAAAGCTCTGTTTTTGTTTTTGTTTTCTGTCATCTCAAGCAGAGTGGTATCATTTAGGTGCTACGTAAAATTTTTCCAGCAATTCATTCAACTTACGTCATGTGTCCAACTGGGGAGGAATTCCTGGAGCTGTTCTAGAACAATGAGAATTTGTGAGTTGAAAATTGAAATGAAATTTTAAAATGCTACTAAGCTGAGTTGAGAGAGAAAAAAGGGAGGCTTGGAGTTTTCTTTCTATTATGGTATATTTTTTCAAAATTCCCCCATTTTCAATTCCTCTTATTTTAATGTTTCCAGTGATTGAAGCACTTTGTTTAGGGCAAAGAAATATAAATCAATAGAGAATTACTTAACTAGAAAATGCAAATCAATACCAACTTCCTTATGCAGGAACCTTTTGGTTTGAAATATTTAGCAATATGCTATTTGTTTTATAAAAATGTGGCTGTAATAAGTTATAGCGTGTAGTGATGCTATTTACATATCAAAGCACTGTAAAATAATCTTCAGTTTATCTCAGGGCATGACCAACTACCACTTTTTTGTGCATTCTGTATCTATTATAAAGAGACAATAAGAAAATGAATAGAATCTGAATAGCAAAAGGACAGTTTTGAATTATCGTTAATATATAATGCACACCTAATCCATATGTCCTATATTTTTTGTTAATAAATATCTAATGAAAATTGATGTATAAGTGTAGTGATCACTTAGAAGAACTTTTAAGTATTTTTGAATGAAAAAACTAAATTATTTTGTGTTTGATCTTGTCTTTGTTTTGGTATTTTGATAATTTTCTATGATTAAGAAAACACAAGAATGCTGAGCCAGGAAAATTAAATTGTTTAATATCTGCTGTCACTTTCAGAGAAAGAGCTTTGTACTGTGCTAAGATTATGATCCTGAACCTACTGCTTATTAGCTGTTCAATTTTGTGTAAATCACTTATGTGGTAGTTGTTTTCTTTCCAGATTCTTCTTAGCTGGGTCCTTTACTGCATTGACCAGGTGCCAAAGGTGGCTCCATATTTTTATTAGACTCTACTCCTTTAGCAATAGTTGACTTGGACCTAAGCTAGACAAATTAAGGTCCTTCGCTAGGATTTGGCTTGGCCCAGTGAGAGCTTTCCTGCGTTGGCTGAAGCTTTATGGTGCATAACTTATGAATGGTCAGAGGCCATGGTTCTCAGAGTCTGAAGAATGCTGGTCTGCAGTGAAAGGGAATGAAGCCAACATGCAGAGAGAAACAGTTGCAGGCACAGTCCTGGGGAGGTCCATGTTTCTGGTTCCAGTTGTTCCTGGTGCCCCCTCTCTGCCTCCCTGTATTTCCTGTGACTGGGTCATTCAACATTTACTTGGCTTTTACTTATTCAAATTGGGTTTTATCTCACTCAGTTTGGGTTAGAATATTAAACTCTCACTTTCACAAGCTGCACCCAAAGTCTTGTATGTGATTTTTGTTTGTTTGTTTGCAGTTTGTGTAATACCATTGAATCATTTATTTAAAAGCTCTTAAAATTTTAACCCAATTATTTCAAGTTTATGTGGTCTTTGTCCTTTATTAATTAATAATTACTATTACCATACATACAGAGAACACTAGTTTTTTGGGGCTTTTAAAATGGTTTTAATCAATTTTACTTAAAACATTTTAAGGAACAGAATTTTATGTTACTGTTTTAAAGAAGGTTCTCAAAATTATGTAAACCTAATGCTCCTATGAAACCTGGAACCACTTTTGACCCTAATTAATACAACTTAACTTCTCCAATTTTCAATTCACTTGTTTGTAAAAGATAGGAAATTAATCTTGAATGTCACAAAAATTCTGTGACTCTACTAATGTATAAAGTATAACTTCCCTCCACGCCTCATTCCATTTTTACAACCTCATTGGGAAACTGACTCTTTCTGTTCAAAGTTACACAGCGAGGTCCAATAACACAGGTGCCATTAATTAGTAGAAAGAATTTTGAGGAGGAAGTGCCCAGAAGAACTGGAAACTTGAGGGGATTTTAGGTAAATTCTACCTGCCGTTACCCCTCTGGAACAGACAAAGGGTCTCAATATTGAGGGACAATTGCTGAAATGAAAATTCTAGGTATTATACGTTGGGGACTTTTTTTTTTTCTCATTACAGTATCATACTTCCTTTCTGGTGCTTAGATGCTTCTCTGAAGTTTTGTAGTCTAGCATTTGATTCTTTTGCATCTTTAAATTTTTAAATTTATGTAACATATTAAAAATGTAACACTTTTCAGACATGTTAAATATACTGAAAATAGTTTACTATCAGAAAGTGCTGATTACCAAGAGATGAAAGTGTTCTCTATTGTTCTGTTACTGCTGTTCAGCTGTCAGACACTAACTCCTTATCATACAGTCCTGCTTGCCTCTTCTCTTCTCAGTTTTCTAGATGTACAATGCATCTCAACTTTTTCTGGTTCTAAAGGTTATTACCGTTTTTCCATTGATAGTATTATGGCTTCATTCACTTTTAAGGAAGAACTTAAGAGTCACAAGGTGGTAGCTAGCCAAAGACTTGCTTTAACTTTAAAGAATTAACAATATAGTTGATATGTGGAATTTTTAGAATGTAGCTTTAATTGGATTTTCTGCATATTCTCATTACCCTTGTCCAGTATCAAAATGACAAGACCAGCACTGTAATCAGAAGTTTACTCAGCCCAATTTTACATATATGTGAAATTAGCCAAAATTAAGATTAACTGATAGAACTGGTCACCTAGAATTCAGAGTTATTGAAGGAAAACATCTGCCTAACCCTAGACATTTAGAGGAGCTGGAGTGGGACAAATGGAGAATGGTTGGGATTAAGAAACCAGCAAGATCCACAAGGATAGCGTAGGTAACAATGGAGGCCCAATCAGTAGCATATATGGTGGAGGGAAGATGAGTTGTGACCCCAAGATCTGGCAGTGAGGGTCAGATAGAGAACACAATAGATAGGAGAGCAAAGTATCCACTTGCTGTAGTATACAAGAGATGGCAGGCAAGAAAGAAGGGCCTTGACTTCCAGAAAGGGAGCAGGTAGAGAGGGGTGGGTTCCTGGTGGTCTGGGCTAGCTCAGAGTCCCAGAACTGGAAGACTAGGGTTGAAAAAACAAAAGCCCCTCCAGGGTCAACTTTGACCCTCCTTCCAATTCATTCTTCACACACAGATGTCAGACTTGCACATGTAATTACACTCCTCCTCTGTTTAAACATTCCAATGACCTCCATTGTCCTCAGGATAAAAGTCCAAATTCTTCAGCATGACCCAAACAGTCATTCATCGTCTAGTTTATGCCTTCTCCATCAGCCTCATTGCCCAGTTTCCCCTCTCATTCTCTATATTCCAATACCTTGAGTAATTATAATTCCAAAAGAGTAATGCTACTTTATGCCACTATCTTTTTGCACATGCTATTACCTCTGACTATAAAACTTTCACCTTGAAAAATCTTCCTTGTCCTTCAAGTCTTAACTCAACTAGTACTTCCTTTATGAAGCCTACCTTGCTCATTCTCCCAGTAGAGTTGGTCCCTAGTGTCCTTGCACATTCTCAAATTATATAGTATTGTATCTTGTTAACCTTTTTATTTTACATGGTTATCTGTTATACTAGAAATATCATCTTATTGTGGATAGATTCCATGCATTATTCATTAACCCTAATATTTAAGGTTATGTCTGGCCCATACTGAACCCTCAGTGCTTATAGAATAAATAATGAGACAGGTTTTCAATTAATAAATCTTGAGTAGAAAGTGAAGGTTTGAGATAAAGTAAAGTAAGACCTGGTTATAGAAAACAGAAGAGAAAGTCACAGTGTATCTAACATCAACAATGACCTATACTGAGCCTTTGAGTAGAGGCCTCCATAACTTTCTTCAAGCTAGAAAGAGAATTTTTTCCATTACAGTGGCAGAGTCAAGCCTATTTATTTATCTGGAATGAAGTAACAGCAAAGCCATAGGTGAGAAGGATGTGAAAACAGAAAGCTGTAAGCCTGATTAGCCAAACTTCAGAAATACAAGTTTCCCTTGCCTTGAAGAAGCACCAGGTAGCAGGAAGAACCTGGGCTTTGGGGTTGTAAAAAACTCAATTCACAGCCATTTATTAAGTATAAGATGTTAACTTTCATTCTCTGAGTGTCAGTTTTCTTAATTTTGAGATAGTGATATTAATTCTAACCACAGAGGGTTTGTGAGAATTAGCTGAAGTTATATAGTGCAAATATGATGGAATGGGCTCTAGAATGACTGTTTTCTTTTTACATGCCAAACCCCAATTACTTACCGGCTCTTTTCTGATTTCTCAGAATTGTTTTGAGAAGAAAAAATCAGGCCACAGATAAAAATTTGCATCGAAATGATACAGCAAACAACATTTTAAAGGTTGAACATAAGTACTAAGAATGATATTGTCACCTAGATAATGTCAACTAGGGAATACATTTGAAATGTTAGCCATAACTATACAATGGTCACTCAACTATTCTGTATTATTTAAAATTCAGTAACTAATAACTTCAAAAATAGGATAAAGCTATATGGAGACAATGAGCCTCAAGAAAATAGTTTGTTAGTAAATTGTTTCATCCTCAGTATATACCTGGAGTTCTTAAATATGGCAGATTTAACCTTTGTTGAACATTTCAGAGAATATTGTAGCAATAGTAGCTTAGTCAAAGGCAATGTCTTTCTCCTCTGAAATGAAAGATGCTTTAATTGTCATCCCATTTTTTCCTCCACTCTAATAATCTAAACTCTGTATTTCATTCAGGGTTTGATCAGAGAAACACAACCTCTATGAAATATATATTAATATATTATAGATGTGCCTGACCTTACACAATAGTGGAGCATAATTAAACCATTTTCTGCTGGGCTTGGTGGTGGAGACAGAAATCCACAGGCAGGAGGCTGAGAAGCAGGATGTGTATGAAGTGACAAAAGCCAAAACAAATGGGAACCTGCGAAGTTGGAGCCTGTGAGGACAGGTTAAATCAGGGATAGTCTCTCACTGTCTTTAAGTGTTGATGATGAGGGTATTCTGCAAAAGAACCTAGTGCTCTTCATCATAGAGCTCGGTCTGCACCTAGCACAGGAGCCAGCAGTGAATGAGGACTGTCAGGAGCTATAGGAACTGTAGAGGGGATGCCACTGCAAGGTAGTGAGCCCCCAATGACCAACAATGTATGTACACTGCAGGGGGCCTCATTGCTTGCTTTGACCTTCAGAGTGCAAAAAGAACATGACTGATACTTCCTATTAACAAGAACTATACAGGGAAGAAATTTTATGAAACATAGTTCCAATTGAGTTAAATTGATATACCATCAATTCACCGTATTCTAAATGATTGTATAAAATTCCTACTCTGTACTTTTAATTTCTTAACCTAACTTATTCTTACCTACGTCCTTAAGATAAAATCTCCCAGATACCCTAACTCTCTTACCAAAATTGAGCTCTATTTGCTATTCAATAGATAAATGAATGCAATTCAATGCATCAATTATCCAGGGCAATGTTTAACTTTATCTGTTTCATAATGGATTTCCAGAACTAGTAATCACACTCAACTCACACTGTCCAGGAGTAACCCGTTTAAAATGAACTTTGGTGTAATGGCTTTCCCATGTTACTTTGAAATGCAGTCTTGCTATTTTCTCATTTTTCTTGCAGCTAAGTCTTTCATTTTGTTAATGTAGACAGATCTGTATTATACTGAAAACCTGAAATGAACTAGTGAGGTATTCTGGACAGTGGAAAATGAATTTCTTGTTTAAAATGAAAGAAACTTTCCCTGGTTCAGCTTTGAAGAAGAGTATAGAAAGTCAAGTCATTAGCAATAATTTACTAATTTGTATATTTTATGCAGATTTAATAAGTCTTTCCATTAAACATTGGATTTCACATGGAGATTAAAAGTGCTTTGTCAGATTTGCAAGTAAATGTGGACAGCTTAAACTTGACCAACACATCAAGAATAAAGGAAGGGGTAATACTGCTATTCCCCCTTCTTCTATTCTGGAGCCAAACACACAGGAACTGTTGCACTAAAGCAGCCATGGTCATGATAAGCTGATGAGATGGGGGACTGAGGAGAAAGTAGTCCCCAAGCCTGAAGAAAACATGATGTGACATATCTAGGCCAGTTGAGTACTTATAAACCTCCCAACAGTACTGCTTTTCCTACAGAAGTTTAGAACTTTCTGCAAAACAGTGTGTCAAAACTGATGGGAAGCTGTTGGCAGGAAGATAGGACAACTTTCTGTAATCTTGGCAGAAGCTCCTTTAGCGGGGAGAAGAAAAGCCTAGAAGGTGCTGCATTTGAGAGATTCTGGCTCTTGACAATGGAACGTATTCAGGATGGCTATAATCAAAAAGTCAGAAAACAGCAGATGCTGGTGAAGCTGCAGAAAAAAGGGAACACTCAAACACTGTTGATGGGAATGTATATTACTTCAGCCACTGCAGAAAACAGTTTAGCAATTTCTCAAGGAACTTAAAACAGAACTACCATTAGGCCCAACAATCCCATTATTGGGTATATATCCAAAATAAAATAAATTGTTCTACCAAAAAGACACATGCACTTGTACATTCATCACATAAATATTCACAGTAGCAAAGACATTAATTCAACCTAGGTACCCATCAACAGTGAATTGGGTAAAGAAAATGTGGTACATATACACCATGGAATACTATGCAGCCATATAAAAGAGCAAAATCATGTCCCTTGCAGCAAGATGAATGTAACTGGAGGCCGTTATCCTAAATGAATTAACACAGAAACAGAAAGCCAAACACCACATGCTCTCACTTTTAAATGGGAGCTAAACTATTAGTGCTATGCTCACTACCTGGGTGACAGGATCAATTGTACCCTAAATCTTAGCACATACCCATGTGCCAAACCTGAACATGCACCCACTTAATCTAAAATAACAGTTTTAATTAGAAGAAAAAAGGGGAGAGGTAAGAAAGTATCTGTGACTAGCAGTGTTCCCCAAAAACCTCAGACTCATCTACAATACTCGCAAACCACTTCACCATAACCAAAGTAAAGCCTGGGAACATGACCTAGACCCATCTTGTACAGGTAATTTTCAGGCTAAACCCTTGTACCTTCAATTTCCCCTTGGTAGTCATTTTATCCAGATCTCAACCTTGCAAAGACCATTTAAGTGGCATTACAGGAAACAGGAGAGAGAGATGATATGGTATGAGATGTTAGCAATTTCATTATAATAATGTTAATATATGTAACTTATTTCCACATCATATTTTAGATACTATAAATGAAAACAAGAATTTAACCTGAGGTTGCTCATCCTGCAAATATTTATTGAGCACCTATGAAGCACTAAACACCAAGGAGAGACAGGGGAGAAAAATTCCTTGGTCTCATAGAGCTTCCATTCCAGCAACTGTCATCTGTCAATCTTTCCTCCCATTCTTCAAGACAGTGAGCTTTAGCTTACAACTCTCTTTAAGTCACCCATCTTTATCTCACACCTTTCACTCTTAGTAGACGACTTTGTACCCCATTTCACAAATAAACCAGACAGGAGCTTACCTTTCTCCCCAGCTCCATTGAGAATAGAACCCAGCCTCGCTTCATTTCTTCCTGACTCAGAGGATCAGGCAGTAATTTTGAAATTTCCCCAGAGTTTGGAAGGCCATGGAGCTATAAACATACTAAGTTGGCTTTGGGCATTTGGCTGCAAAATTGAGAGTACCAATTATTTTGCTTAATCCAATATTTCTTTTCTTCATTTGCTGACATACTCCAAAGATTTTGCATGCCTTCAAAGCAGCCACTGAATTTTATTAACTCATTTTGTTAACTTGAAAGAGGACTGCATCCACTCTTAATCAGGATAAAGAATTGCTTTTAAAACAAACTTTTATTAGTTGCTAGTTAGCAGATAATATAGCAGAAGGTTGATGAGATTATAAAATGGTTTAATTAAAAGGAAGTGTCCAAAAGAAACCTTCTCTTTTAGTTCCTAAGTCAGAGATATTGAGAACTCAGCAAAAAATAGATCTTCATAAATATAGTTGACCCTTGAACAATGTAGGTTTGAATTGTGGGGTTCACTTATGTGCACATTTTTTTCAATAAAAATTAACTCTAAGTGTGCCTGCTTCTGTTGCCTCCTCTCCACCTCTTCTTCCTCCTCTGCCACCTCTGAGACAGAAAGAATGATCCTTCCTCTTGCTCCTCTTTCTCAGCCTACTCAATTTATAAAGATGATGAGGATGAAAACCTTTATGATAATCTACCTACACTTAATGCATAGTAAATATATTTTCTTTTCCTTATGATTTTCTTAATAACATTTTCTTTTCTGCAGCATATATATTGTAACAATACACTATATAATACATATAACATACAAAATATATGTTAATCAACTTGATGTTACTGATAAGGCTTTTAGTCAACAGTGGGCTATTAATAGTTAGGTTTGGAGGGCATCAAAAGTTATACACAGATTTTTGTGCATGGGGTTTTGATGCCTCTAAGTCCCACAGTGTTCAAAGGTCAACTGTACTGGTTAAATTGTTACAGAGTTATAGAGTCAAAAGATGGTGGACTTTGGAGCACAGAGCCCTTGGTTTAAATACCAGCTGTACAATTTAGTAGCCATGTGACTTTATAAAATCATTTGATATCTGTAAAACCAAGTTTTAGCAGTTGTAAAATAAAGATAAAAATATACCCCCTTAAGACTGTTGTAAAGATTGTTGCAATGGACTGATTGTGCTCCCTTTATATTAATATGTTGAAACCCTAATCCCAATGTTACGATATTTGGAGATGGGGCCTTTGGAAGGTAATTAGGTTGTGAGGGTGGAGGTCTCATGAGTTGGATTAGTGCTCTTATATGAAGAGACACAAGTGATATGATCCCTCTCTCAGCCATGTGAAGATACAGCAAGAAAGAAGAGGTCTCTTACCAAGCATGGGATCTGCCAGCATCTTGATCTTGGACTTCCTGGCCTCCAGAATCATGAGAAATAATGTTTGTTGTTTAAGCAACCCAGTCTATCATATTTTGTTATAGCAGCCCAAACAGACTAAGACAGGAAGATGAAAAAATGACTCCACACTCCCACCAGTTTATTTGGGTTAAATGGCAACTGATTTGAGATTAAACACCAGTTTTCTTTAGAATCCCTGTTCCCCTATTACACCCTCACCCCTAATCTTCATATAAGGAGTTTTGTTCATAACTCTGCAATCAAAATATAATTGGTGGCTGGCAGTTCACAGAGGAGTGCTGACAAATATAAATGTTCCCAAATACTTAATCCTCTTAGAGACAGTATTTGAGTTACTTTGTTTTTGTATTCAGGGATGGATCTTGCCTATTCGACACAAGTTAGAGTAATAGAAACCTAATGAGTCTTTCTCATCAGAAGGCTCTCTCTACCCCCCAAACAAAATGTATCTGTGAAGAGTCAATTATTTTTATGCTTTCTTAGCCAAACTTTAGGATGATCAGTAAGTAACGTAAATTCTAATTAGAATGCTGAAAATATTGTTCCATTTTTTAATCATGGAAATCCTGCAACTTTTCTAGTAAGACATAGGCATCAGCAGAAACACTGATGGAGAAACGTGTACCTTCAGATTAATTTAGATATATTCACATACTTTTGATTAATGTAGGAGTTCTTGTCCTTCTAGATGAACTCGTTAATTCCTTTGGCGGAATCGGATCTATCTTGCTTAGTGAAGAGAAATAGGATCATTCGCAAAGGATACAATAGAGACCTGAGCTCCACATTTGTTTTAATCTCCGGTGATATACTGTGCTGCAACTAAGAAAATGCCCCATCTTTATTTCCTGAAGTTGGCTTGACATTTACAAACCTAATGCTGATTTAATATGGGAGTAGGAAGAAAGTGAGGAATGGAAAATATACTCAGGGGAAGTTGAAAAAGAAAAAAAAAAGAAAATTGAGTCCTGGTATATGACCATTAGCTACTGTTAATGAATCTGTTCAACTGATGAGATACTATTTTTTAATTATCTCCATTATTGTAGGCATAGAAGATAGGGGAAGGGATTCTTCACCCCTCTTTAATTCAGACCTTACTACTTCAACCAACAATTCATATCCTTTGGTTTTGGAGAAAGCTTGGAATTAAATTATAATGGCAACGATACTCTTTAGATCCATCTTTCTTTTCCTACCATTTATTTATTTAGTACAAAATGAAGATAAGGAATGAGGTAAATGTACACACATATTAATTCAAATTTATAAAAATTTTTGAGAGTTTACTATCTATCAGGTGCTGACTTAGGTACTGGATATGAAGAGAAAATAAATCATCATTTCTGTTGTTGTGAATTTCAAAGTTTAATAGGAGAAACTGAATATTTGTTCACACAAATCAATGCATTTAGAGCTGTGTCTTAGGTCAGATTTCCTAAAAGCACAGTGGGAGTTGGGGTTTCTTAGCAAGTGCTTCACTGATGAAGTGTTTTCAGGATAAACTTCTAAGGAAGCAGATTAGGATAGAGGAAGAAGCTAAGCAGAGATGTGGGTTTCACTAAGTCTAACTTCAGCCTAATCTCCAGAGAACCTGGACCAACACCAGAGAACCTCTGTGAACAACACCACAGGCTTATCTTACTCTGAGTCAAGAGGCTGGGCCTTTATGCCCTTGAATCATTTAGTCATTTGGTGAGGGATCCCCTGTTAGGCATTCCTGAGCTCCTGTTGGCCAAAGACAACTCTCTGGAGAAAGATAATTATGGGCCATTAGCAGCCAACCTCACAACAACTTCGAGATAAGTGCATTGGCTCCTTAAAGGGGGCAAGGCTAAGGCAGCATCTACTACTGGATACAAAAATGAATATAACAGGACTTTATATTCAGGTAACCTAGAGGTTCATTATACAGACTGGTATTAAACAAACAACTATAATGCACTGTGCCAAGTATAATGATAAGAGGATGAATAGGTCATATAGAGGAGAGAGTAATTCCCCAATTATACATTTTTTAGCACTTTATCTCATTGCACAAAATACTGGAGTTCTTGAAAATAACTTTGGCGGTAAGGAGTATGCTCATGGAAGTCTTTTTGGAGAAGATGCTAACTAGAGTTGATTTACAATAGGCTCTATGAATGTGATACTGGTGAATGGGGCATTATTGAGTGGCCCTGAATTAAATCCCAGTGGGATTCTTTTTCAACTCATTGCTGCATGTAAGCATATTCTACACTATAAAATAAGTAAGTGAGGCTTTTTAAAAGGCTGTAAAAAAGGAATAAGATCAGGTTTTAAGGAAGAAGGCAACTTGTAATCCAATGATAAAAGCATTTCTATGATAACATTCATGGTGATAATATTTACTTTTGGAACTTGGAAGGCAGCTATCAACACGAGTCAAGTTCAATTAATGAGTCAAGATTTCTTGAGAGCTACAGATATACTTTTTGTTTAATAATAGGCTTGGTCTGTCTGTCAAGTTTAATGATTGAGATGTGTTTTCATAAAACATGTATCCAAAAGTATTTCACAATATCCAGTGATATTTTCATTTAATATGACATTGTTTAATTTGATGCATCTTGGAAGTAATGTGGCAGTAGGCTTATAGACCTTCCAGGTCTTCTAAGGAAGACCTTAGAACGTGGAACATCTCTAATTGGTTCCACATTTTCCTTTCTTGTCATGTGCTACTCCAGAGTTTATTTACTTAGGTTAATAATAAATTAAAGTCATGTTTCAGGGTACTTATGTGATACACTGCCCACTCAAATATTTATGTTTTAAGAATGCAATAGAATTAAACAATGTTTCTTTGCATGTGTAGCTCAGTATCAGTTTATCAGTTTCTAAGGTGTCTATTAACTTCCGATCTTGAATATAGCACTTGGCTTAGAGGTTGAGAAACTCACTGGTCATTCATTTAATTATTTTCATTATTTATTACTTGAGATTTTCATATTTCATATCCTTTTTAATGGCCTTTCCATAATGTCCTTTTAATTTGTAATGTATAAATGCAGGTTTACTTTAAGAATAAAAAAAAAGGGAATGTTCTGTGACTTCCATACTTCCCTTCCACATTTGCTTATTTTGTCTTTTCATGTGAACATTTTTAAACTTGCTCATATGTTGGACATTCCATTTAAGAAGCAAAATTACATTGTCTAAATGTTGCATTCATTCTTCCTTGTTTGAAGACTCTGTTGGTAACTGACTATAAAAAGAGAAAATTCCTTATAAGGAGAAATGTAAGGGGAGAGAAAAAAGACACACACATACACACACACACACACACACACACACACACACACACACACAGCCACACAGCTATGGGGTCAATGACTCTAGGACAAATGGACTGATTTAAGCAATATTTGGAGCTTACTGTCAACAGAACTTAATTCTATGTCTAGAAAAGCTTATGGGACACAGTTGCATGAGAAAGTATTGGCAACTTTTGCCCTTCGGAATTTTATTATTCTTACACATTCTTTCCTGAGAGAAGAGAATACGCGAGGTATTATTCAAACATAAAAAGGACAAACAGGCTTAGAAAAATTGATCCTTTCATTTGCATAACTTCAGTCCTTTTACTCACATATTTCCCATAAGGATAAGCGAATGGTTTAAATTTTAGGAGACATGTCTTTCAAAGCTGTATATCTGTAGGCAACGAAGACAGTTTGAAGTAAGTATCTGGGTAATTTTTGAGGGAGGGAAGAAAGAATTCTACAAAGAAATTCTTGTTTAGCCAAATTATCTATTAAAGGAAACCCTAATTAACCTACATACATATTTGCTTTTTAAAAGTGATATGTAATAGTTGTACAAACTTGGAGAATACATGTGATATTCTATTGCATACGTACAACGTGTAATGAGCAAATCAGGGTAATTGTGACATCTATCACCTCCAACATTGACCTTTTCTTTATGTTGGGAACATTCTAATTCTTCTCTTGCAACTATTTTGTTTATGTCCATTTCATTGGCAATGCTTAAACTCAACTTCATGGCCTCTAGAGCAATAATTATTCCTTTGTTGTTCCAATTAAATTAAGTCAGAATAGGCCTTTAATTGACATGTTTCTCTTGTTTATCTCCACATTTTGGTTTCAAATAGGAGAAAGCAGGCATTTGGAGGTTGTTTTATTTCTCTTGGTTAGTAATATCATCCTACATTGGTTATCCAGGACTGGTTTAGTTCTTTAGATAAGATTCATTGCAGCTTTTAAAGCTTTTTCTGGTTGCAGCACTCTAATTTTCCTTTAATGAATCTCTTCCTTCCCACTCTCAGTCCACGTGGTTTGGGTGAGGAGTTAACCCCATTCCCTTACCCATCCCAGTCCATTGAGGAAGTCACATGACCAAGGCTGACAAAACATCTCAGCATCATTGCCAGGATAGGCACCAGAGATAAAGCTAGGCCAAACCATCCCGTCTTCATAACCAGACTACTCAATTAACACATCCTTAGGAAGATGAAGGAGATTTCTCTTTTTCTTTTGGTTTTGTAAACTGAACAGCCAAATAAAAGACATTTTCACTCTCATCCTATTATTTAAAACATAGCTATCAAGAGCTATGCTTACTACATTTGGTACATGATCTAATATAATTTCTATAAAAACTCTGAGGTAGGTACTTCTATTATCCCCACCTTACATACCAGAAACCGAGACTTAGACATATCAAGTAGGTTTATGAAGGTGGCATGTTAATACATAAATAGTAGTCGGGTTTGAACTTAATCTGATCTTAAGCTTGTGCTCTTAAACCACTACATGTCATCTGTAGACATTCTAGTGAGCAGAAGGAAAGCCCACATCCAAATTTTTGCAAACACCAAAATAAAATGTGTTTGGAAGGGAGGAATGAAAGAAAATTGGGGAGAATACAATAGAGAATCACAGAGTCAGAGGAACCTTAGTCTATCAGCTATTGGAGATAGTGGTGGGGCAGAGATGAATAACACTCAACCAAGTTGAATACTGACTGGGTAAGTATCTGCCAAGCTAAATCTACAACCCCAGGCAGACTGGGGTTATCACATCACCTTCAGAGTGAAGGCTATGTATGGGAGTATTCTAAAGTTTGCTAGAACTAAGTAGTGAGTCTGGCATGGTATCCTGTTGTTCCAGGTGTTTGTTCATTAACTAGCTTATTTATCCATTCATTCATCCTTCCACTTTTTATTGAGCATATACTAAGTGGCAAGTATTAGATGTCTGCAGTATATCAAGGTATCTATCTACTCTCAAGGAACTCCCAGTGTAGAACAAGAGGAAGATGAGTTAAGAACTAATCATAATGCCATAATAAATGTTAAACCAAAAAAAGAAAAAAGAAATTAAAATGAGTAGATTTGGTGACGTAGCCTGTGTTGGAACATACAGTTGAGCCAAGGAAGATGCCTCTAATATTTAGTCTTATACATTTTATTTATTTAATTACAGACAAATTAGGTTCAGTTTACAAAACTGAATAAATTGAATTTAATTCTGGAGATGTTCTCAGATGTCTTTCCCTGCTGGAGAACACAACAGTTTTATAAATAGCAAACTTCTCTTTTTGCACTGGCAGAAAGCCATCTGAATTTTGCAGTGCCTTTGCTAAAAACTACATTTAAGGAATATTATGCTGAGTCATTATGACATAATTGGGAAAAATACAAGGAATCTGATGCAAATGGGTTCCAAGTCAACTTAATTGCTTACTAGGTGTATAGTACTATGCAGATTATTTAATATCTCTGAGCTTGTTTGTTTAACTATAACATGAGGATGGACATTTGTAAAGTTTAAATGAATTCATATGTATAAAGTGCACCCCATGTTAGTATTCACTTGCCCAAATACTAGTTTTCTTCATGTCTATAGTTTCTTAGTTTTAGTTTTCTCATTTGTCAAATTGGAATAATAATATTTATTTTCAGTACTGATCATTCAATGAGAGAATATGTCAAAAAATAGTTGGTGCATAGTAGATGCTCAGTAAATGTCAAATTGTCCTGCCTTTTCACTTAGATTCTTAAAAGTATAAATGGTTTCATATCCTCATGGACAAAGTTTTTCTCTGAAAAATTCTAAAATGAAAAAATCCTACATATCTGAATAATTACATTCGTGACTCAGGGTCAATTAAAGCTTCACTTTGCCTGGAAAGACACAATAGAAACTTGAAGACAAAACAAGAAGCAGATCACAAAGACATATAAAGTATAATGGAACTAGTCAGGACTTTAAGTAAGATAATTTGTATGTACATTCTCACTGGCTTGGTTAATATTGTCCTGATCTTATAAAAAGAAGAAAAGTAATGGTTTGGAATCATCGACAATACAAGGAAAAACAAGTTGCTTTATTTGTAAATATACAAGTAGATCTTTCTCCACAGATACTGTGGAGAAAGTGATTCTGAAGTACATTTTCTACTCATTTTTCACATGCATTTTTGTCATACTGGGCCCAAGCTTTGTGGTTGATAGATCAGTCATATGTAAGCCCTCTTTCTGCTGAAAAGTAGTTTTCTACTCTAATTCCATTCTATTTTCATTTATGCTGGAATGATGAATAATGCAGTGTGCAATTACGTCTTTTCTGATTTAATACTAGCATAGGAACTCCTTTCTAGAAAAATATCCTATTAAAATTCACTGTGGCAGATGTGGGTTGTGGACCTGGTCAAAAGCATAAACTACCAACCCACCCTGTGATTGTTTCAGCAGAGGATTTCCAGGCATTACTTCAAATGATCTCAGCCATGCATTGCAAGTAATGAAGGTGGCACGAGTTCATACCAGCTCCTTGACTCCTTGGCTGCTACTGAATATGGCTTTATTTTCCATTTGTTGAGCTGGAACATCCCCTCAGATTAGAGAGAAGTCAGCCCTTTGCAGTTTATAAGCACAGTTCTGTTAGGAGAGAGTAATAATAGCATGGATGCTGATTTTTTTATAGTCAATTTCATTTCTGCTTTAAGGAACAAATTCTTCATTACACTTATAAGCAGAGGCAGAATGGCTCTTGGTAAAAGTTAAAACCTATGCTGAGATCTGTGCTGCACTGTTTTATATTCATCATCGTCTTTAATAATAAAAGCATATCTTAATTTATGCTCTCAGAATCTGAGATAAAGATTGAATAAGGAGTATATTATCAAAGTGATAACAAGCAGCATATTTCCATAAAGAGTATATTATTAATGTAATGTCAGCAAGATGGCAGAATAAGAAGCCCTGGACTCCCTTTCCCCCCATAATTACACTGGTTTAACAACAAAACCCGGACAAATTCCCTTTGTGAGAAATCCAGAAACTAGTTGAGAGGCTCTAAAACCCAGAGTGAACATGAGACTACCACACTGAAGTAGGTAGGGGAGTTTGAAACACTCTCTCATCATAATCACTCTTCCTAGTGCAGTGTCATACAATTGGGAACAAACCCCCAATATCTCAGCTTCTCCTTGGAAAGCAAGAGTTGGACTGCCTACTCAACACCTTAACTTTTCTAGGGGCTTCCCAGAAGACTGGTTTTTGTCTTGCTTCTCTTGAAGTGCTGACAGAACCCAGTGTATTCTAGCTGCCTTGGAATCAGTGAAAACAAAAATTGCAGTTTGTACTATTAGCTACCATAGCCAGTCTCCCTAGTCCAGCACAGAAAAGTGGATGAAAATCTCAGCTTCCAGATTCTCTCTGAGGTATAAAGAAGTTGGACCATGCATACACCTCAAATTCTCTAGGAACATGCAAAGGACTGGTTTCTGTGCTGCCTATCTTGGAGCACTAACAAGACCTAACATACTCTTACTGTGCAGAGACCAATAAGAAAAAAGATGGCAGTTTGAACTATCAGCCACCGTAGGCTAGGCCTTCCATTTAGCCCAGCACAGAGCAAACAAAAACATACTCAGATCCCCACTTCTCTTTGAGAAAGAAAGAATTGAACAGAAATGAAACTATTCAACTTTTCCAGACGCTCCCTGAGGGACTGGCTTTAGTCTTGCTTGTCTCAGAGAGATGGAACCTCTCATACTCTGGACACCAGGGAGTCACTAAGAACAAAGAAAGTAGCTGGACTAGCAATAAAGTTTGAAAGGTCTCCCCATCCCCCCGGCAAATATCTCTGGCTGGGATGACTAGTGAGGGTCTTTTCTTGAATGAGGCAATACTGTGAAGACTAAGAGGGATAGCTTGTAGTCATCCATTTTCATGCTGCTGATAAAGACATACACAAGACTGGGTAATTTATAAAGGAAAAGAGGTTTAATAGACTCACAGTTTCACGTGGCTGGGGAGGCCTCACAACCATAGTGGAAGACAAAAGGCACATCTCACATGGTGGCAGACAAGAGAGAATGAGAGCCAAGCAAAGGGGGAAATCCCTTTACAAAATCATCAGATCTCATGAAACTTATTCACTACCATGAGAACAGAATGGGGGAAACCACCCCATGATTCAGTTATCTTCCACTGGGTCCCTCCCACAACACATGGGAATTATAGGACCTACAATTCAAGAGGAGATTTGGGTAGGGACACATCCAAACCACATCATACCTGTTTTCTCTAACTTGCAGTTAACCAACACAAAGTACCAAGAAAACTTGAAGAAATAGGAAAATATGTCTCAAACAAAGGAACAAAATAAACCTGAAACCGATCCTAATAAAACAGAGATATATGATCTACCTGACAGGATATTCAACATAACCATCATAAAGATACTCAACAAGGTCAGGAAAACAATGCATAAGCAAGTGAAAATTTCAAAAAAGAAATAAAAAATATATGTTAAAAAACAGACGTTTTAGAGCTGAAGAATGTAACTGAACACTAGAGGTTCAACAACAGACCAGATCAAGCAGAAGAAACAGTGAACTTAAAGACAGATCATTGGAAATTACCCAGAGAAGCAAGAAAAAAAGAAGGAAATAGTAAGCAAGCGTAAGAAAAGCTTAAGGGACTTTAAGGACACCATAAGTAGACCAATATATGCATTATGGAAGAAATATATTGAAGAAAAAAAGAGAAGAAAAAGAGGGAGAGGAAAGAAATGGACAGAAATATTATATTAAAAATATGGTTTCCAGGCTGGGCATGGTGGCTCATGCCTGTAGTCCCAGCACTTTGGGAGACCGAGGTGGGTGGATCACGAGGTCAGGAGATTGACCATCGTGGCCAGCATGGTGAAACCCCATCTCTACTAAAATACAAACAATTAGCTGGACCTGGTGGCACACCTGTGTAGTCCCAGTTACTCACGAGACTGAGGCAGGGGAATCACTTGAGCCTAGAAGGCAGAGGTTGCAGTAAGCCAAGATCATGCCACTGCACTGCAGCCTGGTGACAGAGTGAGATTCTGTCTCAAAAAAAAAAAAAAAGAAAGAAAAAACAAACAAACAAAAAAATATATATAGTTTCTGAAAACATCTCAACTCTAAAAAATGAATTGGACATCTAGAATCAGGAGGCTTAACAGACTTCAAATAAGTGAAATTCTTCCAAAAATGTACACTTATATTTATTATAATGAAAGTGTCAAAAGTTAATGATAAAAGGGGAATTTTGAAAGCAGCAAGAGAAAAAATGACCTGTCATGTACAGGGGATCCTCTATAAGATCTCTCATGAGCTTATTTTTCAGCAAAATCTTGCATGCCAAAAGCAGTGGGATGATTTATTTAACGTGAAGGGGGAAAAAACTGCCAACATAGAATAGTATACCTGGAAAAAAAAAATTCCCTTCAAAAATGAAAGCTAGATAAAGACTTTCTCAGACCAAAACAAGCCAAGAGAGTTCATCACCACCCAACCTGCCTGACAAGAAATGTTAAGGGGAGTTCTTTAAGTTGACAAGAAATGATGATAACACAAAAGCATATAAAAGTATGAAACTCACTGGTAATGATGAATATGTAGACACATAGTAATGTAATACTCTGAGAGTGGTGAGCAAGTCACTTTTAAATTCTGTGCAAACGTTTTAAAAGAGTCTTACAAATAACTATAAATATAAAAATATGTTCATGGATACATGATATAAAACGATGTTAAACGTGACATTAATAACAAAATGGTGGGGAGGAAGAAGTAAAATTTTTTGTAGAATATTTGTTTGTATGTGACTGAAGTTAAGTTGTTATCAGCTTGAAATAGATTATTGCAAGGAATTTTATATAAGCCCCATGGTAACCACAAAAAAACAAACCTACAGAAGATACACAAAGGAAAAAGAGAAAAGAATCAAGGCATAGCAATATAAAGCAAACAAACAATAAAACACAAAGACAACAAAAGAGGAAAAGATGGACAAAAGGACAAGAGAGAAAACAACTAAATGGCAATAGCAAGTCCTTTCCTGTTAATAATTATCTTAAATGCAAATGATTTAAACTCTCCAATCAAGACACAGAGTAGCTGAATTGATTAAAAAAAAGCAAGATATGAATACATGCTGTGTATAAGAGACTCATTTTAGATTTAGGAACACACACAAGCTAACAGTGAAGAGATGGAAAACAACATTCCATGGAAATGGCAACTGAGAGAGCAGGGGTGTTTACTTACATGAGAAACAATAAATTTGTAAGTCAGAAACTGTCACAAGTGGCAAAGAAGGACATTATATAATAGCATAATCTACTTACCAGGAAGTTATAATAATTAAAAATACATGCATCTGATATCAATATCAGACCACTTAAATATATAAAATGAACATTAGCTGAAATGAAAAACAAAATAAAGCAATACTGTAATATCCCACTTTCAATAATGGGTGGAATATCTATATTGAAAAAAATCAATAAAGAAACAACTGACTTGAACAACACTGTGTAATAAATGGATTTAATAGACATATACAGATCACTCCGCTCAACAGCAGCAGAATGTAAACTTTCCCAAAGTACGCATGGACTATTCTCTAGGATAGATCACATGGTAAGTAACAAAACAAATTTAAGAAGATTGAAATTATACTGAGTGTATTTTCTGACAACAATGGAATGAAACTAGACATCAATATCAGAAGAAAAACTGGAAAATTTATAAGTGTGGTGAAATTATATAACATATTCCTGAACCAATGAGTCAAAAAAGAAATTAAAAAGGAAATTTGAAAACCTCCTGAGACAAATAAAAATGTAAATCCAGTATAACAAAAGGGATGCAGCAGAAGGAATACAAAGAAGGAAGTTTATAGCAATAAACGACTACATTTGCAAAAGAATAGGCTGGGCTCGGTGGCTCACACCTCTGTAATCCCAGCACTTTGGGAGGCCGAGGTGGGCAGATCATGAGGTCAGGAGATCGAGACCATCCTGCCTAACACGGTGAAACCCTGTCTCTACTAAAAATAAAAAAAATATAAAAAATAAAAATTAGCCAGGAGTGGTAGCGGGCACCTGTAGTCCCAGCTACTCAGAAGGCTGAAGCAGGAGAATGGCATGAACCTGGGAGGTAGAGCTTGCAGTGAGCCGAGATTGAGCCACTGCACTCCAGCCTGGGTGACACAGTGAGACTCTGTCTCAAAAAAACAAAACAAAAAAAAAGAATCTCACATAAACAATGTAATTTTACACCTCAAGGAACTGGAAAAAGAAAAACAATTAAATTTAAAGTTAGCAGAAAGAAGGGAATAATAAAGATTTGAGCAGAAATAAAATAGAATAGAAAACAATAGAAAAGTCAAAATTAAGAATTGATTTGATTTCTTGAAAAGATAAATTAAAAAACATTTAGACTATGAAAAAAAGAAAATCAAATGAAAGAGAAGATATTGCAATTGATGCTACAGAAATAAAAAGAATCAGGAGATTACTATGCACAATTATATACCAACAAAAAAGTAACCTAGAAGAAAAAGATAAATTCCTAAACATACAACTTACCAAGACTGTATCATAAAGAAATAGAAAATCTGAAAAGATTCTTAACTAGTAAGGAGATTGAACCTGTAATTAAAAACAAAAACAAAAAAAACAAAAACCTCCCAACAAAGAAAAGCCCCAGGACCAGATGGCTTCACTGGTACTGGTTAATTTAACCAAACATTAAATTGGGATTACAATTTAGTGTTTGGGATTACAGCTGGGATTACAGCAGTGAGCCACCGCACCCGGCCTGCATTTTTTACATGCTAAGAAAGAAGTTTTGAAAGGGAAATTAAGAAAATAATTCTAATTACAACAGCATTAGAGAGAATAAAATACAGAAGCGTAAGCTTAACTAAGAAAGTGAAAGACTTGTACATGGAAAACTACAAAACACTGATGAAAAAAATTAGAGAAGACATAAACAAATGGAAACATACCCCATGTTCATGGATTGGAACAATTAATGTGAAGGGTCTTCAAAATGTTCATGGAAAATGAGAATTATGAAAAATCTGCGCATGGAATTCAAAATTTGCACCAAAATAAACTCCTATTAACTTGTTATGATATGTCTGAACAGGATCTAGTTCAAGGCACTAAGGATAAGACATCAGTTTGAAAAAACCCGTATCAGAGCAACACGAGTTCTGTGAATGTTGGAGCAAGAATGGACATCAAATGTATGGGGAAGCTTGGGTGGGAGAATGGCGAAATCATTCTGCTTTACAAGAAGTTTATGGGTGCGATGCCCCAAGGAAATTTGCGGCTTGCAAATGAATAACTCATTTTAAGAAGGGATAAGATGATGTTGTACATGAAGCTTGCAGTGACAGATCCACAGCAATTTGTGAGGAAAAAATTCATCTTATGTGTGACATAATTGAAGAGGGCTGATGATTGACAGCAGAAACAGTAGCCAACACCATAGAATTCTTAATGGGTTCATTTTATACAATTATGACTGAAAAATTAAAGTTGAGCAAACATTCCACTCAATGGGTGCCAAAACTGCTACTCCTAGACCAGCTGCAGACAACAGTAAAACATTCAGTGGACATTTTAAACAAGTGGGATCAAGATCCTGAGGCATTTCTTCAAAGAATTGTAACAAGAAATGAGACAAGGCTTTGGTAGTATGACTCTGAAGACAAAGCACAATCAAAGAAATCACTACTAAAAGGAGGAGGTTGGGCAGTCAAAGCAAAAGTAGACCAGTGAACAGCAAGGATCATGGAAACATTTTTTTTTTTTTTTTTTT
>NW_016803416.1:2598261-2624466 GCF_001698545.2 Rhinopithecus bieti
TTTTTTTTGCTGCTGTTAATGATGTAAAAAAGATTGCATTGAAATGGTTAAATTCATAGGATCCTTAGTTTTTAGGGCTGGACTAAATGCCTGGTATCATCACTTACAAAAGCGTCTTGAACTTGATGGAGCTTATGTTGAGAAATAAAGTTTACATTTTTTATTTTTATCTTTTAATTCCATTTCCATGAACCTTTTGAAGTCTCTTCCTGTTAAGATATTCCTATTATTCAAAGCAATCTACAGATTCAATGCTATCCCTATCAAAATGGCAATAACATTTCTAAAATTCATGTGGAACCATAGAAGACCCAGGATAGCAAAAACAATCTGGTTGTTTAAAAGTGTGTGGCACCTCTGTCTCTTGCTCTAGCTCCTGCCGTGTCTAAGATGCCTCACTCCCCGTTTGCCTTCCACCATGATCGATAGCTCCTTGAAGCCTCCCCAGAAGCAGAAGTTGTTATGCTCCCTATACAGCCTGCAGAACAGTGAGCCAATTAAACCTCTTTTCTTTATAAATTACCCAGTCTCAATTAACTTCTTTAAAGCAGTGGGAGAACAGACTCATGCACTTTCTCTCCCACAAAACAAGTGAGTACTAAATTGTTTGAATCCTTCTACAGATGTTTTTGGCCTAAATGATAGTACACAATGCCCACTGTTCTGTATCTTGCTTTTCACTAAACAATACATCTTCAGATTGTTCTATATCAATATCTTGAGAACATCCTTTTTACAGCTGAATAATGTTCTATTATAAAAAATGTATCATAATTTATTTAACGTCATAGCTATTTAGCCATGTTATTTAACTATTAACATGCCATAATTTATTCTATTGCATAAATATACTATAATGTATTTATTGATAAGCATGTAAGATTTTTAAATTTTGTTTTTGTACATGTTGGACTAGATAATATGGGTCAAATTCCCATTAGGATAACCAAAAACCCTAGATAAATGTTATTTTTAAAAGAAGGCTGCCTGAAGATATTAGAGGGTTAAAAAGAGACTGAGGAATTACCTTGTCAGGAGCAGAGGGGAATGGAAATCCACGACTATGAGTCCAGCATTTGAAGCTGCTTTTACCTAGGTGATGAGACGCTAAGGATTTTGTGATAGTTTCATGGTGGCGGAAGTCATGGGCCCTCCGAGAAGAAGAGCCCTGGTGATCCCACTGACCTGAGGCTGGTACTCCAAGGGAATGAACCTGAAGGAGGAGAATGAATCCCAATTGGCCAGCCCTCAAAAGGAGCTGCAGCTCAACTTCACATCCTCTTAATTCCTGATATTGGATCGAGATGATCCAGGATTGCTAGGAGCTGTTAGTGAAAACAAAGGCAAATCATCTCTGGAAAAGGTAACAACAAGCTAGTCTTCATTTTATTTTTAGAAACAATTTTACAAATACAAAGTTCCAACCACAAAGACCAACCAAAACACACACACACACACACACACACACACACACACACAGAAGAAAAAACAGGCAAATGAGGAGATATAACCACAGAAAGAAACTTTAATAGAAACAAAAGAAAACAGATACAGATCCACAGAGTTTCTGGAAATTCAGAGACTAACTTGAAAATTAAGCATTGTTACAGTGCCCAAGGAAATAAAAGGAGAGAAGGAAATTTCAGCGGAGAATTGGAAACGACGTCATTTTAAATCTTTGCTCTCACAAACAGGGCAATAGTGAATAGACTGGTGCATGTATATTTGTAGAAGGAATACATAGACAATATAGATATGAAATTTCTGTGTCAAAAACATATGCAGTTGTAATTTTGGTAGCTACTTTGTCCTGCCTAGAAGTGTTACCAATGTACAGTCCCACCGACAAAGTAGTAAAATAAATGTTTCCCTATACCCTTGACGACTCGTGTATCAATAAATTTTAAAAATATTTTCTAACATTATGGGTGAAAATGGGTATCACTGTAATTTTTATTTGCATTTATCTTACTGGTAAAGTTGAATACCATTGCACATGTTTAAGGTCTATTGTTATTTTTTTCTGTAAATATCCATTTAATTTTTCCATCGAATTGTTGATCTTTAAAAAAATGATTTGTGGGAGCTCTTTATAATTGTACAAATTTGTCCCTGTTTCCTAAGATATAAATTGAAAATGTTTTTTCTCATTTTTGTCCCTGAGTATTTTGATTTTGGTTACTGTGGGTTTTGCCATGCCAAATTTTTTTATGCTCAGATTTGTATACGTATTGTTTCTTTACTTTCAGTTTTTATATCATGTTTAAGAAAGACTTTGCCACTGTGACATTGTGTATAAGAAATTGCTACCATGGTTTATTCTTGTACTTTTATGGCTTGATTTTTTTTAAACTATATTATTGATCCAACTAGATTTTTCTTTTGGATGACTCTCCAATTATTCCAATATCATTTATTGAGTTATTATTTTCTTCACTGCACTCCTAACAACAAGCATGAGAGCTTGAATATTCCCACAACCCATAGCAATACTTGCTTGCTTTTCTATATGCTGACATTTTTGGTTTTAATTTCTCTTGTGTAATGCCTGTTCATATATTCTTTCTAAGTATTCATTTTTAATGTATCTACATATTCTTCATAAAAAAAGATCATACCAATTTCGTATTATTGCTAGGCAGGTTTCTCAATATGTTATTTACATTTGAAAGATTTCCAAGATTCCTTCAAGCATTACAATTTTGCAATTTAAAAAAAATTAAAAAGTTATTTATATCAGGAGTCTCTGACTTTTATAAAAGGGATTTACTTTTAATTTTCCCACAAGCTGCATGGCTAAATGTGACACGAAAGTGACTTAGAATTCTAAAATAACTAGATGTTTGGACAATGTTTGTGTCCTCTCAAAATTCAAATGTTGAAATCCTAACTTCCTATGTAATGGATGTGGGGTCTTTGAGAGTTGATTACCTCATGAGTAACGAGATTAGTGCCCTTATAGAAGAGACCCCAGAGAGAACCCTTATCCTCTTCGCCATATGGGAATAAAATGAGAAGTTAGTAGTCTACAACCCAGAGAGGACCCTTGGTAGAGCCCAACCATGCTGGCACCCTGATCTTGGATTTCCAGCTGCAGAACTGTGAGAAATAAATTTCTGTTGTTTATATTCCACCCATTCTATGGTACTATATTACAGCAGCCTCAATGGACTTAGACACTAAGGGATGAAGAGAGAGCAGGAAGCCAATGTAGGCACATCAATCATTTCAGAAACATATTTACTTACTAATTTAATAAACATCTACTAAATTTATTACATGCTGGGCTTTGTAATAAATGTTTGTGATAGAGATGACTAAGTCGCCTCCCTTGAAAAACACATGTCTAGTGGGGGAGAGATGCATGTATAAACAAGTGAATTGCAAGTATTACTACAGAAACATTAGCCAAGGACAGAGGACAGGTTTCTTCCACTTTATGACTCAGATTTTCCAGTGTTAAATTAACATGTTTACTATATGGATGACACATTTTCAGTCATATTAGGGGAGGAAAAAAAAGAAAATAAAATGAGATTAAACCATTGACTTTTGTATTCAGTCAGCAAATATTTACTGATGACTCATTTTTTCATTATGCCAGGTGTTAGGGATAAAAAAGCGAGCAAATATTAAATGATAGCTTTCAAAGGACAAAGAGTTATCATGTGATTGTAAAACTCCCAGGAGCAGTAGTTCCCTATGGTCCATAGCAAAGTGATCCAGAAGGTTTAACATATTCCTTAGTCATCTATGTTTAATGTCAGGGATCATAATACGTGTCTATATATGGGAGCAAGCATTTTGGTTTGTGACTGTGCTTGCATAACGCTAATTCCATCTGGTTTTGCTGAGAACAAACAGAGATGCATGAAAAAGAAGAAATGTTACGGCTCTGCTTGCACAGATAGTGACCTGACTCTTCCAGGGTCTCCTCGGGCAGAGGTGTCGTGAATAAGGTCAGTTCTGTTCAGTGATATTCCACCACTATCCCAGCAAAGAGATATTTTCCATGCAGATGAGACTGAGTACATTCAGATTTAATGGTATCTAACCGAAAAGCAGAAGTTGGTTATGAAAAATCTATGAAGAAGCTTGAAAGCTAGAGGTGATGTTGACTTTAAATGTAGATATGGTCACTTTATTTCCAAGGCATTGATGGAGTTCTTTGAAGCCCAGCGATTGTAGGAAAGAGTAATTTTAGACAGTTCTTTCTTTAAATTCCCATCAGGAAATATATTGGACATTGAAGTTGCCTTTCATCATTTTTCGACTCTTCCCTCATTATGAATCCATCAAAGATGTAGGTCAATTGGAATAATTCCACTCTACTTGTGATTGGCTCATTGGGAGCCACACAGGGCTGCATGGAGGAGTACAATTTAACTAGGCTTTCAAGGGTAGAATTTCTGTAAGTGGAGAGCATGTCATAGGAAAAGTGAAGAAACAGGAATATGCATGGTTTGTTCGGGAACTGTGAGCAAATCTTTTACTAGAGCAAAATGTTACACTGTTTTTATCTCCCAGAGCTGTCCAGCTGATTAACCTCATTTCTCACATTCAGCAAGCAATTATTGAACGGTGCATAGTACTATACTGAGTAATAGATAGGCTTCAAAGGAAGTTGCTTTTGGGTTGAAAAACTTTACTGCAAAGATAAACCCATTGATTTTAGAACTAAAAGCACCTATGAAATGATCCAGCAGAATCATTCATTTCCAAGTATAGAAACTGAGGCCCAGATAGCTTAAATGAATGGAAGCAGCATTGTATGCAGAGAGAACCGTAAGTTTTAAGAGCCATTTAAACTCCCACTTTGATTTCCATCTCCTGCAAAGTGGCAGTATTAGCACAGGAAGCTGTTGTTGGGATTCAGGGAGACAGCACAGGCGAAGCACCAGGCACGTAACAGATACTAAATTAATTTTCCTTTCATGTTCTCCCTTCACTTTATTGTGAGCAACATAGTGATTTCGTGGCAGAGTTAGAAATAAGAATATACTGCTTTGAACCTACAAGAGAGTTTCCTCCTGCCCAGTACAGCAGTCCACTGTTAGAAATCCCATGAGAACTAACCTCAAAGGCCTCAAATTTCTCCAAAGCTTTTTTTTTTTTCTCCACAAACTTATTTCTCTTTGTCCTGTGCATATACCAGGCTCATTCTCACTTTTTTTTTCTTTTTTCTTTTTTAGACTGAGTCTCACTCTGTCACCCAGGCTGGAGTGCAATTGTGTGATTTCAGCTCACTGCAACCTCCGCCTCCCGGGTTCAAGCAATTCTCCTGTCTCACCCTCCTGAGTAGCTGGGATTACAGGCATACGCCACCATGCCCAGCTAATTTTTGTATTTTTAGTAGAAACAGGGTTTCACCATGTTGGCCAGGCTGGTCTTGAACTCCTGACCTCAAGTGATCTGCCTGCCTCAGCCTCCCAAAGTGTCAGGATTATAGGCGTGAGCCACCAGGCCTGGCCTCATTCTCTTTTAGACCTGTGGACGTCTTGTTTCTAAACCCCCACTGCTGCAGAAATGTCTTTCTTCCTTCTTTCTATCTATTCAAATCCTCTCCTTTATTCATTTATTCAGTCATTCAGTCTGAATGGGGTCAGTCAGTCATTAAACATGTGTTGAGTACTTACTGTGTGGCAGGCAACTGGTCTAAGGTTTGAGATTACAGTACTGAAGGGAATATCCCTGCCTTTAAGGAATCTAGCTGGGGCACACCCTAGTTGGAAAGCAGATATGTTCACTCCAGGAAAAGTAAGAAATAATGTTGTGAAGGTATGAGTATAATGCCTTGGGAACATGTGGCAAGGGAAGACTGTATGTGAAGGGGCCTCTGCCATTATTCTACCCCAATTATACACCAATTGCCTTTTTTTTTTTCTTTCTTTTTGCCTCCTATTAGCATGTAAAGATGGCCACACACAACAGAACCCTTAAGTGTATATACTGCTTGCTGTCATTGTATAAATGCCAGGATGTGGGTATAAGTAGATATATCTAGCCAGAAAGGACTAAGACAATCTAATCAAGCAGAGTACGTAAATGAGGTACCTCAGGTTTATCCAGAAAAGTGAGTTATGCTTAGGGGTATAGAATGAGTAATTTCTTCACCAACAAACTTTAGAAGGGACCTAATGCAGGGTTTTAAAACTTTGCATGCCAGAATTATCTGGGGAACATTTGAAAAATACAGATGACTAAGCCCAATCCTAGACTTATAGAAGCATGATGTTTTAAAATAAAGTGCAGGAATATGGATTTTTAAGTATTACATGGATGATTCTAGTGATTAGCTAGTAAAGGTTGGGAAGTGCTGGTCTATTTTGTGCCAACATTTGCAGAACACTGAGAATACGAACATCAATAAAATACTGTTGATTCTACTCCTGCCTTATAAGACAGGTCTCTGTCCTGGAAAACCTGACAGTCAGGTGGAAGGGATAGGCAAGGAAATATACAAAACCAGACATCTTAGAGAAATAGATATAAAGTGAGGTTGCAACACAGAAATGGAAAGGACCAACTCACTCTTGGGAAAAGCAGGAAGCTTCTTAGAAGATGGTGCATTTGAGATGAGATATAAAGGACTCGGGGGTTTCTCAAATGAAGGGGGTGAGAAAAGACATTCCAAGTGTAGACTTGAGCCTCTGGCTCCCACTGGACTTAGCTAGCAAGTCTAAGAGGTGCCTGAGTTATAAAGATTGGGGCACTTATACTCTGGGGCCAGGCTCTTAGATGTGTCTGAGGTGGAGACTGATGTTCATCATTTATGTCACTAATTTACACCTGTTTCATATATCATTTTCATTTCATTCAATCGGACATTTCCTGGGTGCCTTTGTACCTGGGAGACATTCTCAAACAGAATTTGCAACGGGAACATGCAAGATGGACAAAAATTCTCTTGAATTTGAAGCCCAAGAAAAACTTCCTGAGAAAGATGATGCTAAAGTTAGTCTTAAAAGTTAGAGTTCTCATAAAAATGAGAAAAGGCAGAAAAGGGCTGAATTGTTTTGCGAGTATTACACAATGCACGGAGATGAGAGTGAATTGTACACATGCAAGGACCTTCATGTCCTGTGAGGCTGGACCATGGCATTGGGTAAGAGATGGTGGCTATGAATTAGCCTGGGGAGGAAGGTCTGTTTCAGGCTGTTAAAAGATTTCTTATGCTCTGCTGGAGTCTGAACTTCATGTAGGCGGCATTGGGAAACCCTAATTATTTAATGCAGGGCAGATGAGGTCTGATTTACTTTTCCAAAAGGTCATTCTGAGCACATATATCTTTTCTTTTTTCAGCAGAATTGTAAACATCTTCTCAACAGACATCAAATCTTGATTCATTTCTTTTTGTTTCACCAGCAAGTGCTTAGCAGAGTAACTGGCACACATGTTGAGAGGTCAATAGTTAATGGATTCATTAATTGATTGGGAGGTACAAACCCATCCTTGAGTGAATGCTATAATATGGACTCTATATCCTATGCTGTGGCTAATATTTAGATATCTCAAGCAATCTTAAGCCATGCTTCTTAATTTTAACATGCACACAAATCACCTGGGGATCTTGTTAAAACAGAGTTCTTAATTTATTATATCCTGGGTAGGGTCTACGATTCTGCACTTGTAACAAGCTCTCCGATGTTGCTGTGCCTGCTGCTGGTGTGGATTTCCAATTGTGAGTGGCCAGGATCTTAACACTCAGTTGCCTTATTTAGGAAATCTCTGATAGTGGGGTTATGAACTGTGAAACTTTCTACAGGGATTTCAGAAATGGAGAAGTTCCACCATGAGAGACTCCTCCTTGACTAAGACTCCATACAGCTCCTTTGGGACTGGTTTTGAAGGCATTGGCAGGTCTTTCATGCCCCTGGGGCAAACGTTGATATTATTTGCCTTTAAGGGAATTTCTGGTGCTGCTGCCAGTTTCTTGTTTGCTCTGCCAAGTATTGAGTTCCACAAGAAAAATCCATTAATAACAGCAGAGTTGATAATAGAACAGCAGGTAAAGTCAAAGGGCTCTATAAACAGCGTGCTATCAGCATGTAATTTGTTTAGGCCTATGTAGAATAAAGTCCTTCCTCATGAATTTTCAAGTTTGAAATTTGATTATGAACCAGTTTGCAATTTCTTGATATTTTTCTCTTCTTCTCTGTTCATTTTTACATACTTAATTGTCATATAATGGCATTCTGGATTTGGACCTCGCCAGTGTGTAGACACAAAGACAGCCACATCAGTTAGGCTGAATTCTGCTGGCTCAATGCCACTCATTACTGTGAGCAGGAGCTTGGTTCTCTGACCTCTCTAGTGGCTCTCAGAGAAGCCCCAGGCTATGCTCGATGTTAGTGTAGGCTGTTGCTTACACTCTTTTCATCATCTAGCAATGGACCCCCAGTGGCTGCTCCATCCTCATATGGCTTCCAACAATGCTGCCCTCTCCCTGGCATCCACTCCATGCATGGGTAGGGACATCCCTCCCTTGGACTGAGCTGACCTTTCTGAGCCTAAGCTGGTAGGCAAATACTGTCTTTTCTGAGCCTAAGCAGGGAGACACTCGAGGGTAGCAGTAAAGGGAATTGTCTCTGGAGATGGAATGCCACATATCAGCTATGTGATTTGTGCAAGTTGTTGAATCACTCTAAACCTCCGATTTCTTACCTGTACAATGAGAATAACTAGAGTTCTATAATCTCAAGATTGCTGAGAAAATCTTGTTGGCACAAGATTATTGTTGGCACATATGAAACAATACATGCTAACCATCATTCACTGGTTTTCTCTTTATCACCGTGTCCCAGCCTAGGCAAGCTTTATTTTTATTTCACCACAACACAGCTGAGACCAGTTAATAACATCTAATATGACATGGCTGATGGCTCAGGAATAAGAAGAAGGGATTAAAATCAGAGGAAAGTGCAGCTGCTATTTAATATGGAGGCTCTCAGCTGCAATCGCCCCAGGTGTACGCTTCTGGGGGTGTCTTTCAGGGACCTTCTTGCCTCCCTGCAGGACTGTCTTTCTTTGTCAGAAGATGTCTTTGCCACAAGTCAAAAGAATATCCTTGAACTTATATCAACTCCTTTTAGTCGAAGCTTAGAGATGAGAATTGTTATCTTGGGGTTCATTTCCTTTTCTGGCATCATTTCCTTCTCAGGGTTTTCTTACCCCACTGCCTCTAAAATGATTTTTCTAAAACACACTTATTACTTCACTTTCTCTTGAAAACCACAGGTTGTCCCCCTGGCACTTAGGACACAAAATTCCTATTTGCACAAGAGGCTCTTTATGTGCGCTGATCTTTCTTTGTGAGGTGCACTTTTCTCCTGGTTTTTTCTTTTTTCAGAAAATGTTCATTCAGTGCTCATGACCCAGATAAAACCTGACTTCCTCTGTGGATTCTTCCTGGAAGTGTCTGGCACACTATATCCCCAAATCTCAGCCAGGCTTCCTCCTCCAGGCCCCATGACACTCCGCACCTTACTGCATTAACATCATAACGTGTCATAATTTTCCTCCAGTTCTGCCTCTCCCATTAAAGTTGTGCTCTGTGAAAAGGGATGCTTTATCTTATTAATTGTAGCATCCAGTGTGGCACACAGTATCTGGTCATACGAGTGGCCGGTGAATAAACTAATATTTACTGGGCATTTGTGGGCTTCCCGTTCATCTACTCTGATAAGTACTGTAGATCTGTGAGATATGTAGGGCAGGTATTACTCTGATCTCCAGTTTATATATGAGAAAAGGAGGTTCACAGAGTCAGGTACGTTGTCCTCAGTCACTGGGTCAGCTAAACCAGGTAAAAGAAGATAGATTTGGACTCAGACCTTTCACTACTTTGTACTGTTTCCTTTGGACAGAAACTAAATCCTGGTAGATAAAGGGGAAGACTTAAAGGAAGACAAGACAAGGGACTGAGGAAATGTTGGGGAAGATGAGAACACACTCAGAAACCACAATTGAAGAATTCCTAGGACTCCCAGGTAAAGCTGCTTGGGTGTAATACATCCTTGGGCATATTGTTGACTGAATTTTAGGCTTGAGGGAAGACTCTTTGTTTTAAACAAGGTGGATGGAAATGAAGGTGTGGAGAAACACCACGAGAAAGATTTTAATGCAAAGCCAACCCAAGCACCATCTCTCAGAGCCTCGTTTCTTTTCAGCAGCTCTCTGGATTGTTCTAAGAGGTGATGGGTAATTTTATAAAAGTCTTAAGCTGTTGTTAAGAGATCTTTTTAAAGCTGAAGGCAAAACAAACAAACATGATGTCCTACAAAGCTGAGAATAAGCTCCAGAGAGAGGGAAGGCAGCAGAAATAGTTACTGGGATGGGGAAAGAGATCACAATGTACCTTGTCTCAAGCCCTGTGAATGCTGTCGCCTCACCCACTTGCAAAGTCCCGTGGGCAGCCTGAGCTTGGCTAAGAGGGGAGGCAACAGAGATGCCAGGATGGGAGAGCTGGGAGCTATTTCGGACTCCACGCCAACATCCACGGAGACCTTGAGTTACGTCATCGGAACTGTCTGGACTTTGGTCCCCTTATGCCAAATGCGGTTTCCGGAAAAAGGATCCTCAGCGTATTTGGAAGCTCATCAACTAAAAGTTGTCTCGTCACTTTCATGCGTGAGATCTTTTCATTTGTGAAGAGCATATTATTTTGCTTAATTATGGGCTGTGAGGAGATGGCATAGAGCAGTGGAAAAAGCCTGGGCTCTGGAGTCAGAGAGACCTGGGTCTGAATCATGGCTCTGCCGTCCACCAGCTACAGGACACTGGCCTGGTGGGCCTGTTTCCTTGTCCATAAACTGAGAATAATCTTGCAATAATTAACTATCTTGGAGGGAGGTTGTTAGGATAAGATAATAAATGCACATCAAGAATCTTGTTCTGCTGTTCAGATATTTAATCATCAGTCGCCATTATTAATAAAGTATCTGACTTTTAATACAGTAATATTTAGCATATTTCTCATTCACTCTAACAGTATGGGTATAGTGGTATACATAATCTCCTTTTGCTTGTGAATACTGCTAATATTAAATTCCCATTTCTCAAAGACATTTTCTTATATGGAGTCTTACTGATGACGATTTTCAGCACCCTGACAATTTGTTGTTTTTAAATACTTATAGTTTATTTTGTAATCATCTATGCCATAACTAATTACACTTTTTTTTTTCAAGGAAAGGGGCATATCCAGAAAGGAGATAAGATCGGAAGCCTTTATTTCCATCATTCAGTCACTCACTGCCTGAGACTTAACTTCATTTCAAGTAAGGGGATAATATTTGGCTCCTATGTGTCTTACAAGGGTTTTGTTTTCCCTAAGAAAAAAAATTAGGTAAGATCATAAGTGAGAAAGGAGTTTTTGAATTAAAAATATATTCAAATGCAAGTTATAACAATTTTGTTCTGGATATTTTGCAGTAGATAGAAAAGTTCTTTGTCCTGTGGCCACCTGCCTAATGCTGTTGACTGGCTGGTAATAGATGCCTGGGAGTCATTTTGAGGTTACTTAGAGCCTCTTTCCACCACCAGATGGAAGGAAATTGGGCAACTTCTTAAGTAATTGGCTCTTCTGACTCACGTTTCTTGCATTGTGACCTGGGTGCTACCCAGGATGAGCAAGGAATTTCCTCTCTGGAGTTGTTTAAGGAATAGCCCTAAACATTCAGCTTCATCTTTTTTTAATGCCTCCTCTAACACTACCTGAGCAGCCACAGAAAAGTATTTGCTGCTGCCATATTTCAGATCAGCTGAGATATATTTTGAGTATGTACTCTGGGAAAGGCACAGAATACCATTTCTTTACTGAGGTTCTCTTCAAGGATTTCCATCCCCCCTTCAAGACCTAATTGGGATGGAGCAATGTATTTAGAACATGATGTGAGTACCAACAAGGAGTCAGGAGACACCTTTTAGCTGTACTTCTTTATCTTTCCCTCCTTGCTTCCTCTGTCTCTGGTTTGCCCTTTTGCATCTCTTCTTTTTCCTTTCTTTTCTTGTATTACTTTCTCTTGATCAATAGACCTGCCATAGCCTTCCCAGACATAAATTATCAGCTTCCTTAGAAGTCCTCGGAATGTGAACAGTTGTAGCCAGTTAGTCCAGGTCTTAGATTCTCACCCCTTGCTGTGTATGTAATTATCCAGGGAGCTTAAAAGGTACTGAGCCATGGGCCCCAATGGAATCATTATTCCTGGGGGGTGGGATGGGCCCTAGACCTGGTATTTTCAAAAATTTTCAAAAATGATTCTAACACATATGCAGGTTAAACTGGTTGCAGACAGGAAGCAAAAATATGACAAAACTATCCTAAAAGTAAAATAAGATTTTTGGCTCAAAGTGCAGTAATCCTGTTATCTGGCCACCTTATTTGTGTCCTATTCATCAAATAAATGGATTTGTTTTGTTTTTTGAGAACCACAGAAAGAAGAATTGGTCATGCCCAGGCAAATCTTTCAGGTGAGTTCTACATTTAAGGCAAGTGGCCATAAAACACTTCTACAGCTAATACTTGTTGAGAGTATGTTCTGAGTCATGTGCTATGCAGAATATGTTTACCATACATTGTCTCATTTAATCCTCTCAACAACTCTGAGGCATTATTATTATTCTGGGTTTACAAATGAAGAAAGAAAGGTTCCAAGCAATTGCTTAACTCGCTCAGCACCTGACCACTAGTTAGAAGTGGAGCTGGGAGATTTGAGTACAAGCAGGTAGACTGCAGAATCTCCCTGTTAATCATCATGTTATATCTCCTTTACACTGTGACAATTAAGGTAAAATTACAAAAATTCATGAGAGCAATAGTTCTCAATCTTGCCTGCATAGTAGAATTGTTGGGAGAGTTTTGAGAAAAAAAAAAAAAATCCTTTGCTCAGGTCATGTGCTCGACCAATTTAATCCATATCTGATATGGTTCTGCTGTGTGCCCATTGAACTCTCATCTTGAATTGTAGCGCCCATAATTCCCACGTGTTGTGGGAGGGACCCAGTAGGAGATAACTGAATCACGGGGGCAGTTCCTCTCATACTGTTCCGGTGGTAGTGAATAAGTCTCACGAGATCTGATGGTTTTGCAAGGGAAACCCCTTTCACTTGGTTCTTACTCTCTCTTGCCTGCTGCCACGGAAGACATGATATTTGCCTTCCGCCATGATTGTGAGGCCTCCCCAGCCACATGAAACCGTGAGTCCATTAAACCACTTTTTCTGTATAAATTACCCATTCTTGAGAATGTTTTTAGCAGCATGAAAACGGACTAATATTATATCTCTCAAGAATGTGACTCTTGGGAGGCTGAGGCAGATGGATCACTAGGTCAGGAGTTCTAGACCAGCCTGGCCAACATGGTGAAACTCTGTCTCTACTGAAAATACAAAACTTAGCTGGGCATGGTGGTGGGCGCCTGTAATCCCAGCTACTTGGGAGGCTGAGTCAGGATAATCGCTTGACCCCAGGAGGCAGAGCCTGCAGTGAGCCGAGATTGTGCTACTGCACTCCAGCCTGGGTGACAGAGTGAGATTCAGTCTCAAAAAGAAAAAAACAAAAAATTAGACCCAAGCATTTTAAAAGTGTGCCCCAGGTGACTCCATCTTACAATCAAGGTTGAAAATTACTGGATTAGAGGAATGAGAACAATACAGATGAGAATCATCAGGGAAAGCTTCATGGGTGAAGTGTTGCCAGAACTTGTCCTATGGCAGGCAGAATAATGTTCTCCCTGACCCAAGATGTCCACATCCTAATCCTTGTGACCTTTGAGTATGCTACCTTCCATGACAAATAGGAAGTAAGATTGCAGATGGAATGAAGGCTGCGAATCAGCCCACCTAAAATGGGAAAGTAGCTTGGGTTATCCAGGTGGACCCAATGTAATCTCATGGGCCCTTAATGGAAGAGGGAGACAGAAATGAGAGAATCAGAGTCAGTGGCCTCAGAAGGACTTGGCCCAATATTGCTGACTTTGAAAATGGAAGTGGACTCTAGGAATGCAGGTGGTCTCTAGAAAATGAAGAAGGTCAGGAAGCAGATTATCACCCAGAGAGAGTAACCAGAATGGACACGTTTTGGCCAACATGATTCTAATCCAGTGAGACCCATTTTGGGCTTCTGACCTGCAGAATTATATGGGAAAAAAAAATTGTAGTGTTTCATGATGTTATTTGGTGTAGAAAATAAGTTGTATTTTTAAGAATTTGTATGAGACTGTTAGTGTTAATCAAGAATAACTGGTTGAAATAAAAATAATAAAGGTAGTAATGATTTTGAGAAAAAAGTATTGTTAAAGCCACTGTTCGTGGAAATTTGTTTCAGCAGGAAATTAGTACAGTGGCTTAATAAAAAGGGAGAATTTAGAGAAAATATATGGTGGGAATGAAAAATATGCATTTAGCTACAGATTAGATTTTTCTGTTGAAGCAGTGTATGTTTTGGAGAATTACATGAAGCCCTTGATAGCTAAGCAAAAAAATGTGGTTATAAGAACAGAGGAGGCAAATGTACTGGAGTTTACTAATAACAAGTTATGTTGTGGATCGTACATGTACTAGGCCCCTACATATCTGCTCTATGAAATCCCTCTACAATGTAGACATTTGTAACTTGTAGCTGAACCATGATTCAAACTCAAGGCTTCTGGACTCCAGAATTAGTGTTCATTCCAGTTACCACACTGTGTGCCTTTCCTCCTTGCTAAGACCATTTGGAACGCTAGTGATTTTTCTTATCTCCCTGAAGCACATGGCAAGGAACTGTGATCTCACAGAGGACCTCATGGTGCAGAGACAAAGGGTTTTTGTACAAGTTTCTTAGAGGAACAAATAAGTGGTGATAACTAGGATGTTTAAAGAAAATTGACCTGACAGTTACGTGCAAGAAGGATTGTAGTTGGTGAAGCTAGAGGTAGGCAGAACAGTCAGGAAGTTGGACAATAACTTAGACTCCTGAGGGTTTGATCTCTGAGTGGCAGTGGATGTGGGAGTGAAGAGGAGATGAATTCAGGAAACCTTGGGAAGAAAATCAGTTGAAGGGAAGATAACCTGCTTGAGAAGGGCAAAAAAATGGCATAGTCAAAGACATTTCCAGGTTTTCAAGTCTGGCAAGATGAAAAGATGTTTGGTGGTGTCCCTGACAGAACTGGGAGTGTTGGAGAAGGTAAGAAGTTTGGGTGGGTCAGGTGGTGTAAGGTGGTATTACATAATAAAAGGTTTGCCTGACCTCTGTCCCTGGTTTCTGGCAGGGAGACTCTAAATCCTTGGACCATCCCAGGTGATGAAGAGTGTCTTTGTTATGCTAGTAAGATAACTTATGATAGACTGGTAGATGATTTTGAACAGGGACTGGTCAGCAGAAAGACCAATGACGTTGATTAGAATATTGGAACTCTGAGTTGGCCTGACTTCTGAGGAAAGAGAGGACTGGAAATTGAATTCAATCATGTGGTCAATGACTTAATCATGCTCATGTAATGAAACTCCGATAATAACTAAAAGGTGTAGCTTCCTGGTTGGTGCACACATTATTGCTGTGCTGTGGAGGTAATATGCTGATTCTATAGGAATAGGGGTATGGAAGCTTTACATTTGGGAGCCTCCCGGATCTTACCGCTATGGATATCCTTTATAATAGAATTGTAATCACAAGTATAATGCTGTTCTGAAGTCTGTAAGTCGTTCTCATGAATTATCAAACCTGATGGAATTGTGAGAACCCCCAATTTGTGGCCAGTCAAAACTGTGGTGGCCAGGGGACCTTCTGAAACCTGTGGCTGGCATCTGAAGTGCGGGCAGTCCTGTGAAGAATTTTGCCCTTACCTGGGAGATCTGCGCATACTCTGACTAGTTACTGTCAATTAAATTTTAGTTCACTCACTTCGGGGTGCAAACAGAATAGGTGGACGTTAAGATGACGTTAATTCCTGTCTGTGGGCAAAATACAGTTATGTGAAACCAGTTTCCACTTAATACTGAGGCAAAAAAAATCAGAGAAAATTAAATGCAACTTTTAAATACTCACTTCTTGATTTCTGATTGACCTCTCTCTGACTTCCCCAATGACTTTTTGGCCCAGTGTGATGGAATAAAATATCAGGGGTTTTAAAGACAGAATTGAGTTCAGATTCTTTGTCAGTTACTTGCTGTGAAATAGCGGGCATATAACTTATTCTTTTTGGATCATAGCCACTTATCCTAAAATGGGAATATTAATGCCTAATTTGTAAAGCTGTTAAGAGGATGAACATAAAAAGGTAAGCTCTTGGTACATAAGAGATGCACAAAGAATGTTATTTTCTGCTGTCCTTTAAGATTATTTCCAATTGCAATGGTTCTTTCTGAGAGAGATTCTTTTATCCAGATTTATCAGAAGGGAGTCAAAGTGATTGATGTGGTTTCACTGAGCTTTCAGCGAACTCTCTGACTTTGGGGGATATGCTAACTCATCCTCTCAAAAGTCGGTGGCTGTTAGAGAGTTTTGTTCTAAGAAGAGTTTTACAATAATTGAAGAATTTGTAATCTCTGCCATGCATGTGAAGAGAAAACATCTCTGCAATGCCTGTATCAGCTTGGCACCACATTTGTTACTGACTAGCTGAGCTACAGGTGTTTTGTGAATGATCTCAATGGCACCATTGCAAGAGTCATACTATATACGTAAGTGATTTCTCCAAAGAGACCAAACAAGTCTGAAGCCCAGAACGACAGCCAGGCCCTTGGATTTGTCCTTGTATCCTCAGCTTTCCTCTCCTTACTTGCCTTTCTTCCACTTTGTGGTGAGGTGGTTACAGCTGTGAACCAAATAACTGGCATAGTTATCTTGAGGAATGCTCCTGAATCATCACCCTCAAAATGATTACATGAAAAGGTTGGGCACCATCTCTTTTGTGAATTTATCTCTTGTGAAGAAATGTTAATACATGCTTTAACTATGAAATACTGTGATAGAAACTTGTAGGGAATGTCCAAATAGGCTTTTGAGGTTTTATTCCACCTATTAGGCAGATAGGGAGACTGAGCCCCAAAGTAATCACGTGACCTGCCCAAGCCGTACTAGTTAAGAGACAGGATTTGAAATCAAATGTCTTACTCTGAAGCCGTTTTTGAAAGACTGTAACTTATTTCTAGGTGGAATCTGCTCCTGTTTTCTTTTTATTCTCAGACTCTATCCGATTTTATTTTTTCTAGACAATTTATTATGACTTTTTTTATTCTTTAAATATAGCTTAGTCAACAGAGCTTATTTTCAAATTGTTTGTAAATAATATAGTACTAGTTACACCAAAGTGCCAGTCTGCTGGCTTTAAGGTTTTTTGTTGTTTTTGTTGCTGTTTAATACCTAGTTTCAAATTCAGGGTTTGGGTTTAACTGAAATTTATTCTGGAGGTTTCAGCAAGATTTGCTTCTTTTGCCATCTCCTCTTAATAAGCAAATCCTGGAGACTTTCCTTGCCACAAGTGCTTAATGGCAGAGAACGTCTTCTCACCATCCAAGGCATATCCTTTTGAGTGATATATTCTTTTGGCTAGAGAGAAAAATCTGACCCAGACCCCACAAATAGCAAATTTATATTACATTTAAAACCATTACTCCTGGATTCCTGGCTAGTAGATTTCTGTTTTCAGAATTTTACTTTTCTCTTTTGACTCTTGATGTCTTCACATTTCAGGGGTTATACTTGATTTCTGAAGCTTAAATCCAAAGGTATAATCAAAATAGATAATTGGTAGTATGTATAAAACTTGAGATGGTTGAGACTAAGAGATTAGGCAAATGTTGTGCCCAGTCTAAGCAGTAAACAGGTGTACAAGTCCCAATAAATGGGTGGTGGATGTCAGGGGAAGTCAGCTGCTGAAGCTGTTAGGATTTAATGAAGTGATAATGATGTAATAAATGAGCAGTGGAGGTCAGGGAGAGTCAGCTAATTGGGTCATTGAGATTTAATGAGATGATGTCTATAATTGTCTTAAGTGTAGGGCTGTGCTCCTTGCAAGTTCTCAATAAATGACATTTACTGTGAGTACCAAAGTCAATGAGGGAGCAATAGCAAATCAGTACAAGATGAATCGGTAATCTCTTATTTTTTGACTTTATAAAACATTGCTTTCTAGGAATCTAGCTGGGCCCAGAATATGGGGCTACAAGGAAAGCATTGAATAAATGATGTAATGATGATTATTTTCATTACCATACCAAAAGTATGGTAATGGTTATATACCAGTGGTAACCTTGGCATTTAATCAAAGTTATATACCATATACTGTTGGTATATTTAACTTTTGGTTAAATACCAAAAGTATGGTAATGGAAATAACATGGTATCAGGTAAACTGATAAGTACAATGTCAGATTATAAAGTGCAACAATAGATGCATACACCCAAATAGGAAAGACTAGTTTTTCACCACCTTTATTAAGAGAAGTGCAGAGTTAAGTGAATCTTAGTTGGACTAATGGGTTCTAAGTTCTACTGCTAGATGTGTAATTTAATTTCTTGCAGATTTATCTGGATCCTTAAAGATAATGCAAAATGATAGTTCCTGAAATTGCCCAGTGAGAATCCCAGCAACCCACTTCTGACCCATAGAATCAAAATCAGCTTGGAAGACAAATTAGTAACCTCTTGAACAAACATCCCAAATGGTTCATATGATCAGTTAAGTTTGAAAAACACTGGGCTAGTTTTAGCTAGAACTGGGCTAACATCTCCCCTGCCATGCTGTAAAATTTCAAGAGAGTGGAAGTTTTTACTAGTTAGGAAGCCATTTTCTCCCAGTCCCAATTCCAGAGTAAGAGCTATGGGTTCCACCGGCACACACGCTCTGTTTCTCTCTCTCTGTCTGTCTCTCTCTCTGTGCACATCTATGTGCTTGTGTGTGTGTGTATGGAATCAATATAGTAATAAGATATTTAAAATTGTTAAATCCAAAGTTACCACCCTCCAAGATGGTTTTGGGTATGGCTGGAGCAAAGTAGGAGAAATGAACAGATGACCTCATTATCTCTTAGAAACCTATGATTCCATGAAAATGATACAGGTTTTATGCATGATTTGCCCTGTTTACCTTGAAATGTCTGAAGTCAATGAGTCATAAAAGACCAAAATTGCTATAGAAATGTCAATTTGGAAGACATCTTTGTTTTAGTTAGAAGGATTTTTGTGGAAATATGACTTAAGCCTTTGTGTTTCAAAAGATGAGGTATATTTCCCTGGGAAAAGACTCAAGAAAACACAAGGAAATGGAAGATTTATTTTCCATTAAATACTTGGAAAAAGACAGAAGTCTCAATCCATTAGTCACAACCAAATGCCCAGTGATGAAATTGCTCCTCTTATGACTCTTCTGGAATGATTAATGGCTGTTTAATCTGACCCTTCCTTTCCACTCTGTGCTTCCACCTCCAGTCTGAGTTGTCTGTTTACTCATGACAGCTCTAATAGTCAACCACCTGTTTTAATTGTCTCCAGCTTATTTCTGCTCCGATCCTTCGACACCCCTGTGCCAAAAGAATCTTTCAGAAAAGCTGCTTTACAACTAATATCAACTTCAATAGTTCCCATTGTGTTTATAGATAAATATTATAGAATTAAAGATTCTCGGGTGGATAGCACCTCACAAATCATGACAGTTAACTCCTCAAACCCAAAGATCTGTGTCTGACATTCAAGGCCTTCTTATGTACTCCGTATATTAGTCAAGACTCTTGTTTACAAGAGAGGGACAGAAACCATCTTGGGTAAAAAGGCAAATTCAAAATGATTCACAAAACTAAAAATGTGGAAGAAAAGATATGGCTAGAACCAAGGGCCTGAACATTAGGATTCTTTGCCTGTCTCTTCTCCCTAGTTTCAGATTTCTCTCTCTTTGGCTCTGGCATCTTTAGGTTGAACATCTTTACATCTTTTCATTAAACAGAAAAAAAAAAATCATTTTTAAGTAATTCCAAATGTACAGATCCTAAGAAAGTTCTCTGATTGAATATCTTGGGTTAGAGTTGGGGAAAAGTTGAGAATTATCAGTCCCCATTGGAAATACATGGTTAAGTTGAAAGGATGTGAGAGAGCAGTTTATTAAAAGACAAAGGTATTTAGCAAACAGAAATGAAGGTTTCTGGATAGATAAAGCAATTACTTTTATCTACTACAACCCGCAGTGTATTATCAATCAGCTTCTACAAGCTTATTTTATACTAGTCATTGAATTTTTTTTTTTTTTTTTCTTTTTGAGACAGAGTTTTGCTCTTGTCGCCCAGGCTGGAGTACAATGGTGTGATCTTGGCTAACTGCAACTTCCGCCTCCTGGGTTCAAGTGATTATCCTGCCTCAGACTCCCAAGTAGCTGGGATTACAGGCACCTACCACCACGCCCAGCCAATTTTTGTATTTTTAGTAGAGACGGGGTTTCACCATGTTGGCCAGGCAGGTTTCCAACTCCTGACCTCGTGATCCACCCGTCTCGGCTTCCCAAAGTGCTGGGATTACAGACGTGAGCCACTGCACCCAGCCCTTATTGAATTTTTACACAAACCACATGGATCTAACGAGTGTTTCCCTAACATGTTATATATATTTTTCCTACAAAACCTAGCTGAAGTTACTGCTTCTTGGTCTGTCCTAAGGTTCAGAGATGACATTTGATGACTGTGCCCTGTTTATACAACTCAATTGGCACTAAGCACATACCATCTGGTATTAGTAAACATTCTTTCATGTGTATATCCTGTCTCCCCAGCTAGATTATAACCATCTTCAGAACAGATATATTTAAACTCAGGTAGAGAGAGAATTACTGCTGGCTATTATTAAGGTTAAATCCCTGTTTTATAATTTCCTAGTTTAGGAAAGAGAAATTTGAAACATAACAGCAAGGAAGTCATAAAAATTGGAGCATAGTTGTATTCAACACGAACAATTGGAATTACACTAATTGAACAAATAGTAGCCATTGGGAACCCTTGATCAAGGTAAGAGAATAGTACAAGTTTGTCCCTCAGATTGAGTTTAGGCATTAATTCAGGAAACAACTCTGAAGGTACTAAGTATTTTAGAAAGGAGATATTTCCAGGGCTATAGAGCTCCACATTGGTAAAGAAGGTCTTAGAATTCTCTCCTATCAGAGCGCTCGCTCTCTTGCTCTCATACACACAAAATCATCTCTATACCCATTTGTAAATAACTTCTGTTTGAGAATAATTTTACACATTACAAATTAAAGCAACCTAAAACTCAATGCTCTTGAATGTAGTAGTGGTTTGCAACTGTATCTCTTGCTTAGAACTACATTGTCTTGAATACTCAAAAAACCTTTTCTTTTCAATAATTAACAAATGAGATTTTCAATGTATGAATCAAAAACTGAAGATAGTCTATTGAATAAGATAATGAAAATAACAAATAAAAATAGTGGACTTCATAAAATGTTTTGCTAACACATCTAGAATAAAGACTTCAATATTGTTTCTTAGTTTTGATATTTTAGACTGTAATATTAATCCACAAAATATTTCACAACTTGCATAGGTTTCTAGATGAACGAGAGGACACAGTAGATCTGGACTCATGGAAATAATTTTAACTCCAAATCAATCTTTTACATCAAGTCTTTAAACAATGAAATTGATTAAACAATGAAATTGACTTGATATGTTCTGGCTCCCACCCTGGTATGTATAAAACTGGAAAGCGTAGACAGCAAATATTAGTGATGTTCCAAAACTAATGACAGAAAAAATCAAATTCAAGTTCAAAATCATGACTTTCAAAAAACTCATTGGAGAACTGAGGTCACAGAACAAATAACAGTCCCCAAATCTATGGGACAGTGACTCTGGGGAGAGAGGAGGTAAAAATGTGTACCTATCTGAGGTTGATACAACTGGACACCAGTAGGAAGAATTCAGTAGACTAGCTGAAAAATCAATATAGACCTAGTATGGGTTGGTGGAACAGCATAGATATCCCTGGGTATTAGAAAAAATGTGGGAATCTGTAGCCTTTTGCAGGATCTTTCTCCATTAACCCATTAAGCACTCAAAATAAAGATCAGAAAGAGTCATGCAGTCTTGGAGAGCAGTCACCCTGCATGAGAGCAATAAATATCACTCGAAAGTGTTTATGGAGGGAAAGCAAACTACTGACTTTAGGATATTGGTGACCACTCATTGCAGCTGAGGAAAGGGAACAGGATGGAGGAAATAGAAGTGTATTCCTAGGAAGAGCGGCTAGATTAAGTGCGGAGCCCACAAATATAACCAAGAGAAAGGCAGGAGAGCTGAAAAGGCCACGCACCCCAGGGAAACAGATATAGTTAACCTTAATGAGAACAACAGAGACTGTACCTAACACCCTTTACTGTGAAGTTAAGAATCTTCGAATAACAAGTAACAGCATAATGCCATTGAGAGAGGGATAGAAGAACAAGAATGTACAAAGAGAACCTCTTTGATGCACAGTTCAAAGGTAGACCTAAAACTCAGAATCAAGCAAACATTGCTCTGGTATATATCCACCGCCCTAGAAATAAGTTGTGTATAGGAATTTGAAATCTGTAGTTCACTGAGTATAACCATAGCAACAACAACAAAATCATAAAACCTGTCCAATTTTCACTTGGATTAAGGCAAAGCCCTCCATTAAGGTTCTAGAAGGAGGAAAGAAAGGCATGCCCATTGCCAGGTATAAAAATTATCTCCCAGACTTTCCTAACCTGCCATACTTTTAACAACAACAACAAAATTATGAGGCATACTAAAAGGCAAGAAAAAACAACACATTCCCAAGTAACCAAGCAACCACTAAATACCTTCAAGACTTACTATAAAGCAAGTGTCATTGAGATAGTGTGGCATTGGTGAAAAATACAGACTTACTAAGTTAATGGAATACAAAACCCAGAAATATACCCGCACAAACATTTCAACCAATTTTTGACAAAAATGCAAAGGTAATTCAATGAAGAAATGCTAACCTTTTCAACAAATCACACTGGAACAATGGGCCATCCATGTGCAAAAAGAAAAGAGAAGAATTTCAACATATATTGTACAAAAATTAACTCAAAAAGGATGTTATACCTATATTTGAAATGTGAAGCTATGAAAAAACAGAAGGAAATCTGTGGGTCTGCTGATGAGTATGTAGATATGACACCAAAAGCACAATTCATTAAAAGAGAAAGATCAACTGTACCAACATCTAAAACTTTTGCTCTGTAGAACACACAGTAAGAGTATTAAAAGGTAAGCCCCAGATTAAGCAACTATGTTTGTAAATTGCACACTTGAAAAAGGTCTTGTACCCAGAATATGCAAAGTACTCTTAAAACTCAACAATTAGAAGAAAATAAACAATATAACTTAAAAAATGGACAAAAGATCTTGACTGACATTTCACCAAAGAAGATATATAGATGGCAAATAAACATGGAAAGATGCTCAACATTATTAGTATTATATAATAAACTGTCCTCAAAATTTATATGTTAAAGCCCTAACCCTCTTCATGTATTTGGAGATGGAGGTTATATGGAGATAATTAATTTTAAGCAAAGTCATAAGGGTGGGATCCTAATCACATAGTACTGGTGCTCTTACGAGAAAGAGACATGACGGATCTCCCTCTGCATGTGCACAGAGGAAAGGCCATGGCCAGACACAATGCGAAGGCAGCCATCTATAAACCAGGAAAAGAGGCTCTGCCAGAAACCAAGCCTAAAGGAAACTTGACCTTGAACTTCTGGCCTCCAGAAATGTGGGAAGTAAATTTCTGTTGTTTCAGCACCCAGTCTGTGGTATTTTATTATGGCAGCCCCAGTAAACGAATTCAATTAGTCATTAGACAGATGCAAATTAGGAGCACAATAAGATCCCACGAAACAATGTAAGAATGGCTAAAAATAAATAATAAAACCTGACAAAATGAGGTTCCAGCAAGAATGTAAAACAATAAGAATTCTCATTTATTGTTAGAGGAAAAGCAAAATAGTACAGCCAAACTGGAAAAGAGTTTGGCAGTTTCTTATAATTAAACATAAACTTATCATATAACCCACCAATCTCATTCCTTGGTATTTACCCAAGTGGGTTGAAAATTTATGTTCACATAAAAATTAGTGTGCAAAATTGATAGTAACTTTATTCGTAATCATCTCAAATAGCAAATAACTACGATCTACTTCAACAGGTGAATGGAAAACCAAAACAATGGTCATCTAATGGAATGTTAGAAAGACAAAAGAGCAAACTATTAATTCACATAGCAATATAAATGGAATCTCTAATGCATTTTGCTATGTAAAAACAGTCACAAAAAAAGGCAATATATTGTATGATCCAGTTTATGTAACATTTTAGAAAAGGCAAAATTATAAGAATGGGAAACAGTTCAGTGGTTGCTAGAAGTTGATAGGGGGGCACAGACTAACTACAAAGGAACTACCCAGAGACCTTGTTAGGGTAATGGAACTGTGATGTATGGCAATATGTTGGAGAATACATGATTTTATGCTGTTGTCAAAACCATTGGTTTGCCACAAAAAGTATTTAATTGTATGCAAATTTAAAAAATCATTCAGGTTATAGGTGGATTCTCCAGGATAGAATGTAGACTGTAAGAATTAAGTATAACTATTTCAATATATGACATAACTTCACAGAAGGGGTGAGGACAAAAGAGCTGGCCCAAGTGACTTTGAAAAACGTTTTGAATGCATACTGTAATGCTGAAGATGAAAAGAACTGTAAAATAATACTGTATTCTAGTTGATAAATTTGTTTCTCACAGAGATACCTGTTAGAAAATCTGAAAATACTTTACATGCATCTGTGGTTAACAAATAAATAAATTACATATAATGTGAGCCATGTTATTCACTCTCAGAAGGATGACACAAAATATCAGGGGGAAGGAGAGTGAAGGCTGGAATGAACCCAGTGACTTATATAGTTGTGTGTATTACATAGAATATATATGTATATAGATATAGAAATAAGTATGTGTAAACATACATGGATTAACATACATATTATTTATTAGCTCTGTCTACTGAGATGGCCTAGAAGCAGTGATACCTCAGTAGCAAAGAGCACACCTAGCACCTGGATTGTGGTTTTTTAAATACCATTTTAGAATGAAAAGAAAAATGTCTGGTTCTAGAGTTGGGGAAGAAGAAGTGCAAGATAAGCATGGAGAATCTACTAGTGTCAGAAAACACGAAATGCCCAAGAAAATAAGGATGGGGAGGGCCATGTTGAAAGGGCACAAGAGTCAATGGCCAAAGCTGAAACAATTTGAGCAACATAAATAGTGATATTATTGGAATATAATCCAAAGAATAACATTAATATTCTTGAGTCCATAAGCATATAAATAAATGATTGACACAAATAGGAGGAAGAGAATGAAAACACTTAAATGTAGGGGGCATGAGGGAAATAAGAAAATCCCCATTAGAAATTCACAATAACAGTTGCTGCAGGCAAGACTGATTGATGAATGCTAAAATTAGTAGAAGAATCTTTAAGGAGAAATGGTATTTTCGGAGCCTCCAAGACTCTCTTCCCTAAAGTGACTAAATCTGTGGTAGTTTCAATACATTAACGCAAATTCCTTGATATCTCTTTCTCCAACATGAAGAGTTTAATTCTCCTTTCCTTGAGTGTGGGCTAGATCTAATGATCTAACAAATAATTCTAATGAATAGAGTATACAAAGGGAAAAATAGTAACTTTACAGTGGAAAAACCTGGCAAAGCCGTTTTAACCAAGTCATCACGTTTAAATTCACATCAACAGTAATTAGTCATGCTGATACGATTGGCCCCTGATCGGATGCAATGAGAAGAGTTATGGATTTCACAATATTCTTTCCCAAACTCATAATCTCAATCTATTCATGAATGTTAGACCTAATACCATAAAAACCCTAGAAGAAAACCTAGGTAGTACCATTCAGGACATAGGCATGGGCAAGGACTTCGTGTCTAAAACACCAAAAGCAACGGCAGCAAAAGCCAAAATTGACAAATGGGATCTAATTAAACTAAAAAGCTTCTGCACAGCAAAAGAAACTACCATCAGAGTGAACAGGCAACCTACAGAATGGGAGAAAATTTTTGCAACCTACTCATCTGACAAAGGGCTAATATCCAGAATCTACAAAGAACTCAAACAAATATACGAGAAAAAAACAAACAACCCCATC
>NW_016803416.1:2626048-2632029 GCF_001698545.2 Rhinopithecus bieti
AAAAAAAAAAAAAAAAAAAAAAAAAAAAAAAAAAAAAAAAGCACTGGTACGATATTTACAAATTTTATCTCCCTAGGAAGAGAAGTTCAAGGTAAACTGAACCCAAAGGAGCATCCAGGGAGGCTGATCAAATAAGCATTTGAATAATTTAGCCTTGATGCCATGAATTTTCAAACTTTTCTTAAACTTCGTGGAGTTGCGTAGGCCATTTCATTTTCTGCAAAGAACTTTGAGGGAAGAACTAGAGCTGCTGAAGGGAAAATGAGGCCTAATAGTTAACTCTTGGCCTTCTGCTTCTACTATCAGCATGTAATTTCCACCACTTTTGTAATGTCCAGTATTGCAACATTGGGAGGCCTGTTACCCAGGTTGGAGCCTCTTGACTTCACTTTCACTTTTAAGTTTTCCAGGTTTATGAGTCTGTGATATTTACCTAGACATACTCTTCTATCAAGGTGGCCATAACTGATCTAATTTCACAAATCTACTTTCACAGGGATGGTCTGTGTCAACTCTAAATTCTAAGTCATAGTAAAGTGAGGAAGGTGATAATACACTAGGAACCGATAGGAAGTAATTTCTGGGCCCCATTCACAATGATATCTTCTTCTCGGGAAGTACAACTGATAAACAATGACAGACACTTAATGGCCATGTCTTTACATCAATCAACCTAAGATTGTTAGAGTCTCCTTCCTGGGAAATTTGGAACTAAAAGATACAAAGATGTTTGACTAGGAGGAAGAGTTGGACCTTCTGCCCCAAAGGACCCAGAGTTCTAGAGAGGCCTGTTTTGCGCCTACTCATCTCCATCCTCTGGTGCCAGCCTCCTTACCATCTTTGCCTCATTGAGGCATAGCTAGGTTTTTCTTATAACAGTCTCTCCCCTCTTACTTCAACTTCCTCTTCTAGGGGTAGGGGGAACCGGTGATGTTGAAGATGACTAGTTGCTATGTTATGGGTTTGAGTTGCATTTGGCTATAAAACAATCTTGTTTGGAAAAGTATATGGGGGAGAGGACCTCTTCCCACACACTTCTTGAGACAGATCCCAAATGATCTGTGATCTTGTTTGCAAGAGATTCTGCTGGCCAAATGCCTAAAGATAAAGGTGGGATGGCTTTCAGATTGTATCAGCTTAGCTAGCATTGCTAAGCAACTGTTGCCAGCTCCGAAAGTAAAAAATTTTGAGCCAACATGCCCCGGCCCCCTGCCACACACAAAAATTGATTCTGCTCTTTCTAAAGCTTGGATGCCATCTTTGTTAGTGTCCTGTGGCTGCTGCAGCAAATTACCACAGACCACATGGTTTCAAACAATAGAAAGTTATTCTCTGACAGTTCTGGTGGCCAGAATTGCAAAATCCAGATGTCAGCAGAACCCTACTCCCTACAGAGGCTCCAGCAGAGTGAGGGCAGCCCGTTACTGGCTGCTGTTAGCTTCCTCGACTTACAGCTATATGACTTCCACCTCCGCCTCTGTCTTCACTTCATCTTCTCTTCTGTTTGTCTACTCTGTGTGTCTCATAAAGACACTTGTCACTGGATTTATGGCCGACCTGAATAACCCAAAATGCTTTCTTCATCTAAAGATCTTCAACTTAATTACAATGACACTTTTTCTAAATAAGGAAATGTTCACAGCTTCTGCAAATTTTGAAAATATCTTTTGGGCGACCACCATTCAACTCAGTCAATATACTACTCTTCCAATTATTATTATTTTTTTTTCTTAAACTTAATAGTGCTAGTTTCTCTTATTTCCTACCAAAATAGCTTACATAGCTTGGTGTCTCAGGGTTAGTGGCAGCAGTTATAAGTAGCTTGCACTATCTGTAATCTAAGGCTGACTTCAGAAGTACTCCAATTTTATTGTAATACGAATTACTTTGGAACTTGTTAAAAATGCAAGTTTCTGTTCTCATTGCCAGAGTTTTTCAACAAATTGGTCCAGGAATCTGCATGTTTAACACTTCCCAGATGTTCCTGGTGATAACAGGGATATTATGAAAGCTCAGACCCATTAATGTCCCATTCAAATAAAAGCAATAGAAAAAGCAATAAAAAATAATTTGAAAACTTTAATAATGTCATTTATATAGTTATAAAACCATAAAATCTTTTAAATAAGGTACATTCAATTTCTCAGAGCATCTAATATTCAGATAATTTATATTTCATACGTTTTCTAACATTAAACAATTGACTAAATAATGCATTTTCTATAAAATGATATTACAGCTTATACAGATAAAATTATAAAAATACTCCACACAGAAAAAAATGGCAGTACCTATTAGAAAAATGCTACAAACTTTCCATTAAAAATATATTTTTTATCTCTTTCATTTGTCATAATAAACAGAATATAATTTTTTCTTTCTAAAATTAAGTCATACCATTTCTTTATAGGATATGTACAAATCTTGTATCTGAATGAATATAAATAGCAATACTGTAATAGTGTTACAGATATATTAGTAACTTTTACGGAAAAAAAATATGGCTTTCTAATAAAAGCCTCTAGCATAGCTGAACTCTCAAAGCTATTTAAGTTAGACATTCCCATATTTAGTAAGGCACAATGGAGTCTAGTTTTTTTTTTTTTTAATTTCCAGTTGAATTACTGCAAGCAGTAATAAGGCAAAATATAGTCAGTAGATAACGGACCAGATCTGACAGTTGGATTAACCATTTGGGGTTTATTGGAGGAGATGTTAGTTCTTTCTCCACGTCATAGTTTCTTTTAGTACCCCGTGGCAAAATTAGTCATTGGTAATGAGAAAGATATCACCGAACGCCTCAAGTGCCTGAGAAACAGTTTACTCATCTATGGGATCTGGCCAATTGTGAGGAAACAGCTCAATGGCCATTTCCAGTTATAAGCAGCTTATTTTTACTGATTGGACCTGGTTCCCTATCATTTCTAAAAATAACTTCTGATACAATTTGTACATTGTGAAGCTGTGAAGGAACCGGATGGTCTTCTTCAGACTCTGAGTGACAGTTTTGGGAAAGTGGTACGTCTTCGAGTGCTTTAGTGCGTGCATTAGGCCCTTCAAGGTGTCTTGGTCGCCATTTTTTATTCTCCACAAGCTGAGCAGCTTCAGGATCTGGTCACTGGGTTTGCATGCCTTTGTTGTTTTTTCAATGTCTTCTGCTCCCACTTTCTTTCCAGGTAAGCTTTCCATCAAGATACGAAGCTGCTCGAAGGTGAGGTTAGCATGTCCAATGTGCCGCTGCACACTGTTTTCACAGAGGTCAATATCTGCATAAAGCAAAAGCCCAAAGAAGTACTCACATCATTTATATTCATCCAATGCCATCATAAAACCAGCCTGAGGCAAAAGGTTCTCACAGAATTTCATAATTATATTTTAATGATAACCTTTTCTTTTTTTGAGAGGGGATTAAGTGACACCATTTATTTCTAAGAACTGAGATAAATATCTTTTGTTATAATAGGATAATATGCTATATATTCTTGGCATCCAACGAAACTTTGGAAGAAGCCCCTGAGTTTGAAAATTAACAGTAGAAAATAAGATACATCACTCTCAGTTTTCTAAGAAAAAGTTTGAGAAATTAAAACCATAACATTTCAGAAAAAAAGGAAAGTATTCAAGTTAGCTACTTCGTAATATAAAGTTTCATTCGTAGGCGCTAGTTGATAAGTTCATTGCTCTAACTCGTCCTTAAAGAATACACATAGCACCAGAAGACTACCTCCATGAGGAGGATATCTGAAAACCCAAAGACATGAGGTCAAGGAACTAAAGGAGACACACAGCCTAGAGAATATTTCAGTAATAAGCTAGGGTACAAACCCAAGAGGGAGGAACTAACATTTCTATTAATGATGTGAGTCATTTAGTATCTGTGAGCCCTAAGGCAAATCAGTTCATCTTTCTGGGTTAAAATGTCCTCATTTATATAATAGGGAATTTGGTCGCTTCCAATTCTAACTGTCTCTGATTTTCTCTTTTCTTTTGGCTTCAGGGCTAATTATACGTTCAAAGAATACTTTTGGTTTGCCTAAAACAATAAAAATTTACTCTTTGCATAAACAAAAGCATTCAGCTCTCAAAGATGTTGGTCTCCTGAAGTCTGTTACCTCGGTTTCAGACACTTGAAGTTTTTTAGGGTAGTGCAAGACTATACAGTCACTTAACTACTGGTGAGGACCAGAATGAATTTCTCATTGACCCTGTCTGCATTATGGAAACCCTCCCTCCTTTTTCTTCTAGCATGTCCTCCCAGTGCTTACTGAATTTAGAACTCTTTCCATCATGTGTCCTAAAACTTACAGTCCACACTGGATGGAACTGCTTTTCTTCAGATTCTTTCCCACTTCTCTCCCTATCTCTCTTTATTTCTCTCTTTCACCATTTCTAAAGGAGAATCTTTATATAAACCTATAAAATGTGAGAATGTTTTGCTTTAACTAGCTTTTTCCTACAAGAGTCTCATTTTTCAGACTTTATCTCATTAATTCTCATAACATATGCTATTAAAATAATTTTAATACAGGCCATATCATGAGGATTAATAAGAGGATATTTGCAAGCTACCTAGAGCCTACCTGGAGAAAATTACCAAGTGAATACGACAGAGCTGCTTGGTAGAGATGCAATGTAAGATTCAAAGTTGTTATAGAACTTCTCCTTGGTAGTCTAGAGGGACGGCTTACAGAAGAGTTAAGGGATCTGAAAGCAGATTCCCTGAGATATAGTCCTGCCTTCAAATGCATTTCTCTTCTCTTAGAGTGTTCAACATACTTTACAAGGAAACTGAGTTGCAGGGGTGAGAACAAAACCTTGTATAACTATTTTTGGAATCACATCTACATTATCAGTTGGTGGAAACCTTTTCAGATTGATCTTTTTATTTTAGATTATCATACCTTGGATGATCTTCTTGACTATATCTTGGTCTTTGTTTTGATGTTTCCATAACTTCAGCAGCTGGAAAGTCTGTTCCTGTGAGCTGTGTCGCCGTTTTATCCTCTCTACACTCTCTGCATTTACTTTGGTGCCAGGCAAATTGTCTACCAAGACACTAAGCCAGTTAGGTGTAAACTTTGTAGGAACAGCAAACCTGAAGAATGCCTCCTCACACAGGGTAACATCTAAAGAAAGGTTAGAAAACCAAGAAGACTTACTCAACAATTGGATTTCTGAAAGTCTATTCAATACCAACAAAAACAAAAAACCAACACAATTGAATTTTCCAAGATAAAATATGCTAAAATGCAAAGTTTGAATAAATCAAGCTTCTGTTGGCTGGTCTTAGTGGCAGAGACCAGCTAAGCTTATGTGCCTTCTAGTGTTCTTTGTTGGGTATCGTTTTCAAGAGAAAGTTTAGTAAATGTCTAATTAGAATGACATATTGCTGTAAATAAGTAACAGCCAAAAATTCTTATAAAGAATACAAATATTAACATTCTGTTAAAGGTTTACCTACTACCCACAGGGAACTTCACGATTAATGTCAAAACAAATATTATCACTGACTTAAAGAAATTTGAACAGTAATTTGGAATAGTATGTTATTTTATGCCCACATCTAGACATATAGTTTACCTTTGGAAATAAGGCAAGAGATAGATACAGATATATAAGTAGACATTACATAGGAAAGTAACCAAACATAAAACTATGTTATTTACATAGCCATTACAAAAGCCAGAGCATCTGGGTAGAGTAAGTATATCCCAGAAAACAGGAGTAATGGGGGTTTGTTTTTGGATTCATCAGACCTGGCTTTGAATACTAGTTCTGCCGTTCCACTACCTATATTCATCTGAAGCAACATCCACAGTGTTTTTGTAAATATTAAAGCCTCTATAGCACAGTACCACATAGTAACTGTGCAATACATGAAAAAAGTAAAATTAAAAATGAATTAAAGAGAATGTTAAAATTTGATCACTCCTTTTAATACCCCTTCCTTCATTTTTTTTTTTTTTTTTTTTTTTTTTTTT